>NC_092175.1:30860399-31160399 GCF_045791955.1 Oncorhynchus clarkii lewisi | reverse complement strand
TGGTACCGGCAGGCATGGTGGTGAGGATGATGTTCCTGCCGAGACTGCTGATACTGCACCGACCATATACATACACAGTGAGCTACAAAAGTATTGGGACAGTGAAACTTTTTTGTTTGTTTTGGCTCTGTACTCCAGCACTTCTGAAATGATCAAATGACTGAGGTTAAAGTGCAGACTGTCAGCTTTAATTTGAGGGTATTTTCATCCATATATCCAGAAATTACAGCACTTTTTGTATATAGTCCCCCCATGTTAGGGGACCAAAACACTTTTTGTACATAGTCCCCCCATGTTAGGGGACCAAAACACTTTTTGTACATAGTCCCCCCATGTTAGGGGACCAAAACACTTTTTGTACATAGTCCCCCCATGTTAGGGGACCAAAACACTTTTTGTACATAGTCCCCCCATGTTAGGGGACCAAAACACTTTTTGTACATAGTCCCCCCATGTTAGGGGACCAAAACACTTTTTGTACATAGTCCCCCCATGTTAGGGGACCAAAACACTTTTTGTACATAGTCCCCCCCATGTTAGGGGACCAAAACACTTTTTGTACATAGTCCCCCCATGTTAGGGGACCAAAACACTTTTTGTACATAGTCCCCCTATGTTAGGGGACCAAAACACTTTTTGTACATAGTCCCCCCATGTTAGGGGACCAAAACACTTTTTGTACATAGTCCCCCCATGTTAGGGGACCAAAACACTTTTTGTACATAGTCCCTCCATGTTAGGGGACCAAAACACTTTTTGTACATAGTCCCCCCATGTTAGGGGACCAAAAGTCTTGGGACAAATTCACGCATCCTGAATGAATCGTGAATAACGATGAGTGAGAAAGTTAGAGGCATAAATATCATACCCACCAAAAAATGCGAACCTCCCCTGTTATTGGTAATGGTGAGAGGTTAGCATGTGTTAGTAGTATGTTATTTGTGTGTCTAACTTTCCCACTCATCATTATACACGATTAATTCAGGACATCTGTAATCATGGTAGCATCCACATTAATGTAGACGTGTTTACAAACATATTCTATTCGTTTTGCTTCATAGGATGCTGCCTTTTGCATCGTATGATAATAAATAATAATTTAACAATTTGGGAATGATTTATGTATTTTTAAAGTTACATATCTTCAAAACTTGATTGCTGACAAGCAAAACATTTTGGGACTATGTCAACAATGGACTAAAATATAGTTTTGGGGTAGAGTTTTCCTTTAAGGCTGAACTGAACATGAGGACTCACTTGGTACTGAGGTTTCCTTTCAGTATGGGCGTGGTCATCACACTCTTACTTTTCAGTGGTTGGCTGAGGACAGACAGAGGCACTGTGAACCGAGCTGGTAACTTCCCCTGGGGAAATAAAAGAGGGAGACAATCATTGGATGATCCTTTCAAAGGTGGGGTGGTGGGGGCTATAGAGAATGGGGCTATAGAGAATGTGGCTATAGAGAATGTGGCTATAGAGAATGGGGCTATATAGAATGTGGCTATATAGAATGTGGCTATATAGAATGTGGCTATATAGAATGTGGCTATATAGAATGTGGCTGTAGAGAATGTGGCTATAGAGAATGTGGCTATAGAGAATGTGGCTATAGAGAATGTGGCTATAGAGAATGTGGCTATAGAGAATGTGGCTATAGAGAATGTGGCTATAGAGAATGTGGCTATAGAGAATGTGGCTATATAGAATGTGGCTATAGAGAATGTGGCTATAGAGAATGTGGCTATAGAGAATGTGGCTATAGAGAATGTGGCTGCAGAGAATGTGGCTATAGAGAATGTGGCTATAGAGAATGTGGCTATAGAGAATGTGGCTATAGAGAATGTGGCTATATAGAATGTGGCTATATAGAATGTGGCTATAGAGAATGTGGCTATAGAGAATGGGGCTATAGAGAATGTGGCTATAGAGAATGTGGCTATAGAGAATGCGGCTATAGAGAATGTGGCTATAGAGAATGGGGCTATAGAGAATGGGGCTATAGAGAATGGGGCTATAGAGAATGTGGCTATAGAGAATGTGGCTATATAGAATGTGGCTATAGAGAATGGGGCTATAGAGAATGTGGCTATAGAGAATGGGGCTATAGAGAATGTGGCTATATAGAATGTGGCTATCGAGAATGTGGCTATATAGAATGTGGCTATAGAGAATGTGGCTATATAGAATGTGGCTATATAGAATGGGGCTATATAGAATGGGGCTATAGAGAATGGGGCTATAGAGAATGTGGCTATAGAGAATGTGGCTATATAGAATGGGGCTATAGAGAATGGGGCTATAGAGAATGGGGCTATAGAGAATGTGGCTATAGAGAATGTGGCTATATAGAATGTGGCTATAGAGAATGGGGCTATAGAGAATGTGGCTATAGAGAATGGGGCTATAGAGAATGGGGCTATAGAGAATGGGGCTATAGAGAATGTGGCTATAGAGAATGTGGCTATAGAGAATGGGGCTATAGAGAATGGGGCTATAGAGAATGGGGCTATATAGAATGTGGCTATAGAGAATGTGGCTATATAGAATGTGGCTATAGAGAATGTGGCTATAGAGAATGTGGCTATAGAGAATGTGGCTATAGAGAATGTGGCTATAGAGAATGTGGCTATAGAGAATGTGGCTATCGAGAATGTCTTGAAAATAAGAGAGATCCCACGTTAGCCCTCCCAACAGAGGCAGAGAAGGTGTCTGGATAAAGAGTTATTACACAACCATCCTGAATCCCACAGTAGATATAAGAGGGGAGTTAATGGTGATGAAGCTGTGGGTCTTACTGGTTGTGTGGACACCACTGTGGCTGTGACGGGGACCTGGCGGACAGTAGCTGTGGCTGTTCCCAGAGTCAGGGAGCCTGAGGCAGAAGAGCCCACCGTCACCCCTTTAGCTCCGGCCAGTCCGCTGGTGGCTATGGTGACAGTGGCGGCTCCAGTGGAGACTGGTTTGCTGCCAGTGGTGGTTGTCATGGTGATGGTTTGGCCCTGTTTCTGTGGGATGACCCCGAGGCCGGGCATGATCCGTATGGTGGTGCCACTCTTCGAGTCAGACGAGGAGACGGTGGAGAAGGTTCTGGTCTTCTGCTCGGCCATAGTGACTGCTAGGGTGGGCATCAGGCGGATAGTGTCCCCTGCAGCCTTCAACAGGGTGGTGGTGCCAGCAGAGGCCTTGCTGGTCCGGACTTCACCCGAGGAGGAGGCTGGGCTGGAGGTGGAGTGGGGTGGGGCGACATGGAGAGTAGCAGATATGCTCTTGGTAGTGGCAGTGCCTAACATGTCGGGGGTGAGTTTGACGGTGGTGAGAGGGGACTTAGTTAGGGTGGCCATCATGTCAGGAGTGATCCGCAGCACTGTCTGTCCTTTAGAGTCTGTGGTGATGGAGGAGGGGGGCAGGCGGAGCACATCCTTGCCCTGGATGCGAAGATTGGTAGTCGTTATTGGAAGACCCGGTCTACCTTGAGACTTTATGCCCAACTGGCCTGTGATAGCCACCTTTAGAGAGATAAATTACATGAGAATAAAACATACAGGAAATACTCTGACAAATAAAAAAATAACTCTCTTTCATGAACACATTACAGCGAAACTATAAATATCTGAAACCTTATTTACATGTAAATCCTTAAATGCCTCCTAATGAACTGTAATAACTTCCTGTTCACCTGTTTGATGATGTTCTGGCTGGTGACTCCCTGTCGGACAGCGGGGGAGGTAGGGTTGTGTGCTGGGCTGCCAGGGGATGCAGTCTGAGGTTTGAGTACAGTAACAGCAGTGGTCAGGCCTGACACTGACAGGGTTGTCTGCCCTCTGGATGCCTGCACCTGGATGGGGCTACCAGCAGACTGGGTCCTCAGTGGTAATGACACCACAGCCTGCTCAGTTACAGGGTGGAGAAAGGAGAAACACAACCCTTCAATTACATGCACCAGTGTATTACAGCAAAAAATGCCTTATCTGTGGTTCAAGACCATGTCTGATTAATACAGTTAAATATGGTGCAAATTCCAGGTAAATGTTTTTAACTCTACTCAAAATCGATGTAACACTGAAGAGACTCAGCTCTCTTGATAGTAAACATTGCATTGTTTTGTGGGTAACAGAATGGTCAGTGATTAACCTGTGTGATGCCCTTGGTTCCCATGGTGACTGGCACTCTGATTTGATGAGGGGTTTGGTGCACCAGTGTGGCATGCTGTCCTCCTGCTGTCTGGGAAGAAACCACTCGTACCTGTGGGAGAGTGCCTGACTGGTGGCCCACTACCCTGGCTGTGTGTTGGGAGGTAGCTGGCTGAGAGACCTGGGGGCCAGACTGGCTACTGGACAACAGGGTCCCAAGCTGGGGCATGGGGGGAGGAGACACCAATAGAACACTAAGGGTGAAGAAAGCAGTGGATTAGTACTATCATAACATAAAGAAGTTCTATAATTGAGCCTGATAAGAGTTCATCCATGGTATCTGGGTTATACCGACCCAGGACTGGTCTTGACTGAATCTGGGATCCCAGCTTTGGTGGGGGTTGTGGCTACAGGGGCGAGGGGTGATTTGGGGGTTCCAGGCGTGCTGGTAGTGGGGGTGGTCGGAGTTGGGGACATGGGACCCCCCACATCACTTGCTTCCAGGCCTCCAGGGGTCTTACCACCCCCCTCCTTACTTCCAGACTTCTATAACACACAGGGTGCATAGTCACCATCAACACATACCACAACCATGACATACAGTTACAGCCAGTTATATTGGCACCATTGCAAATATAAAAACAGCTTCTACCTCGAGCCAATCAGAATGTTAAATAGCCATTAATAGCCGGCCTCTGAGCAGTACTCTTCCCTGAACTTAGTGACTGTTACTAGCCGGATACCACCCGGTACTCTACCCTGCGCCTTAGAAAGTGCTGCCCTATGTACATAGTCATTAAACACTGGTCACTTTAATAATATTTTCACACCGTTCCACATACATTATTCTAGTGAAGGCTCATCCTATATAAATACTTCTGTACACACCTTTTCTATTCATATACTATCCATGTCTACAGTGCCTTCAGAAAGTATTCACACCCCTTTCCTTCTTCAGGAGTACACATTTAAGTTGGATGGACTCACTCTGTGTGCAATAAGTATTTAACATTATTT
Source organism: Oncorhynchus clarkii lewisi (assembly GCF_045791955.1). NCBI lineage: Eukaryota > Metazoa > Chordata > Actinopteri > Salmoniformes > Salmonidae > Oncorhynchus > Oncorhynchus clarkii. The sequence goes on along the minus strand of NC_092175.1, from coordinate 31,155,252 downwards.
TTTTAATGACTACCTCATCTCTGTACCCCACACGTGTATAATAATGTTTACATAGCTTTGCTTTATTCTTCTCATATGTGTATACTGTATTCTATTCGACTGTATTTTAGTCTATGCCACTCTGACATTGCTCATCCCAATATTTATATATTCCTTAATTCTATTATTTTACTTTTAGATTTGTGTGTATTGTTGTGAATTGTTAGATATTACTGCACTGTTGGAGCTAGAAACACAAGCATTTAGCTTCACCCGCAACAACATCTGCTAAACATGTACGTGACCAATAAAATGTGATTTGATTTGCCATACAATTATCTGTACAGTCCCTCAATCGAGCAGTGAATTTCAAACACAGATTCAACAACAAAAACGAGGGAGGTTTTCCAATGCCTTGCAAAGAAAGGCACATATTGCTAGATGGGTAAAAAATAAAAAAAACACAGACATTGAATACTCCTTTGAGCATGGTGAAGTTATTAATTACACTTTGGATGGTGTATCAATACACAAAGATACAAGTGTCCTTCCTAACTCAGTTGCCGGAGAGGAAGGAAACCGCTCAGGGATTTCACCATGAGGCCAATGGTGACTTTAAAACAGTGATAGGAGAAAAGAGGATGGATCAACAACATTGTAGTTATTCCACTAAATGACAGAGTTAAAAGAAGGAAGCTTGTACAGAATTAAAAATATTCCAGGCCTCCCGGGTGGCGCAGTGGTTAAGGGCGCTGTACTGCAGCGCCAGCTGTGCCATCAGAGTCCCTGGGTTCGCGCCCAGGCTCTGTCGTAACCGGCCGCGACCGGGAGGTCCGTGGGGCGACGCACAATTGGCCTAGCGTTGTCCGGGTTAGGGAGGGATTGGTCGGTAGGGATCTCCTTGTCTTATCGCGCACCAGCGACTCCTGTGGCGGGCCGGGCGCAGTGCGCGCTAGCCAAGGTTGCCAGGTGCACGGTGTAGCCTCCGACACATTGGTGCGGCTGGCTTCCGGGTTGGATGCGCGGCTGGTTGGGTTGTGTATCGGAGGACGCATGACATTCAGCCTTCGTCTCTCCCGAGCCCGTACGGGAGTTGTAGCAATGAGACAAGACAACAATTGGATACCACGAAATTGGGGAGAAAAAGGGGTAAAATAAAAACAATAAGAAAAAAAAAAATATATATATATATATATTCCAAAACATGCATCATGTTTTTGTTTTTATATATACCATATTATGTACCTTTATTTAACTAGGCAAGTCAATTAAGAACAAATTCTTATTTACAATCTACATCAGCCAAACAAGAGAACTGCGTCAATTGCGGTCAATTGCGTACCGCCCTATGGGACTCCTTGTGATACAACCTGGTTCAAACCAGGGTGTCTGTAATGACGCCTCTAGCCCTGAGATGCAGTGCCTTAGACCGCTGTGCCACTTAGGAACCCCAGTTGGGTAAAATGTATGGAGTAAAATGTACATGATTTTCTTTAGGAATGTAGTGATGTAAAAGTTGTCAAAAATATAAATAGTAAAGTACAGATACCCCCCAAAAACTCCTTAAGTAGTACTTTTTACTTAAGTACTTTACACCACTGCAAATTTGTGCCCATGAATTTGTGCCCAAATTTGTGTGTATGGAACATTTCCGGGATATTTGATTTCAGGTCATGAAACATGGGACCAACACTTTACATGTTGCGTTTATATTTTTGTTCAGTATATTTGTGAAGAAATAGGGAATTATTTAAGAACAGTGCAAGGGTGCCAATATATTTTGTCGCAACTGTATGTTAGACAACAACAGAGCTCATTCCATAGTATCAGCCTATCATCAGGATTCTAGACAGAAATGACAAGTGTTTTAGCAAGACAAAGTTGCACATTCTCCAGTCTACATACAAGCTGAGAGGGTATGTCAGTGTACATGAGCTGAGAGGGTGTGTCAGTGTACATGAGCTGAGAGGGTATGTCAGTGTACATGAGCTGAGAGGGTATGTCAGTGTACAATAGCTGAGAGGGTGTGTCAGTGTACATGAGCTGAGAGGGTATGTCAGTGTACATGAGCTGAGAGGGTATGTCAGTGTACATGAGCTGAGAGGGTATGTCAGTGTACAATAGCTGAGAGGGTGTGTCAGTGTACATGAGCTGAGAGGGTGTGTCAGTGTACATGAGCTGAGAGGGTGTGTCAGTGTACATGAGCTGAGAGGATATGTCAGTGTACATGAGCTGAGAGGGTATGTCAGTGTACATGAGCTGAGAGGGTGTGTCAGTGTACATGAGCTGAGAGGGTGTGTCAGTGTACATGAGCTGAGAGGGTATGTCAGTGTACATGAGCTGAGAGGGTATAAAACCTCAATTTGTCAGAGGTACAGCAATTACAGCAGAGTAGAGGCAGTGGGACTCACAGGCTTAGACGCAGGTTTAGGTTTCTGCTGCAGAGCCTTTCTGGCCTTGGCAGCAGCAGCTTGAGCCTGGTGAATCCTCTCTAGATGAGGACAGAATTATTAGTTGTAACAATGTGCCTGTGGGCTACTGAGGAAAGAAATGTCAACCACATTCAGATCTTATCACTTTCCATTGGTAGAAAGTGCTGCTCACCAAACTCCTCCTGGCCGCGGTCGCGGTGCAGGTAGATCCACAGCTTGCGGCCGATGTCATACTTCACACAGGGGTCCTTCTCATAGTGCAGCCTGTCCAGAGCCCCACTCACAACCGTGTTCACCTGCATGAAACATTACATGAGGTGCAGTGCTCAGTCACAGACAAACCGATAACAATAACCCAGTCGCCGTGAGGATCTAACCTGAGCACTGGTGACATCTGGTGCCAGGAATTGAGAGTCCTTGAGCAGCTCACAGATCTCAGCTCTGGTCCCCTCTCCGTTGGGCAGCCGAGCTGCTGCGTCCCGCACTGAGGGAGAGGAGCAGCAGAATAGTCCTATCTAACCTGTGGCTACTGCAACAACACCACATACTGATGGCAGGTGTATACATGTCTTACCCAAGGAGAGGATGGTGACATAAGCTGGGCGGTCGGAGCGCAGCAGAGTGTGTTCTCTGGCTTTGTTGAGAGACATCTCCTTGTCAAAGACCCCCTTAACAGGCCCCACCACAGACTCAAAGCCATGCATTCTGAAGGTGAAGGCTTTGTGTGGCTGGTCATACCGCTGCTGCTCCTGATGATCAAAACAAGAATATGGACGCATAATGATTACAGAGAACACTGTGTGATCGTTGTAAATAATACTCAATACAGAACAAACCCTAGACTAAAAAGGTAGAGACTTGACATGGACCTGCACTTGGAAAACATGCCTCTCGTCTCCTGTGCTGGGCCGCACCACGAAGTCAGTCCAACTGCTTAGTTACAGAGAGAACAGCAAACAGTAATTCAATCAAATCTAAATCCCACTATGGCAATAAACACATACACTACCCAAGTCATTCAGAGTAAGAGCATTTGTGAATTGAGTAAAGTGGAAACTTACACTCTAGGGGTGGGAGAAGTCATCTCTGTTAGTTCTTCACATTCTGTCTATAGAGGACATTGTTCTTTTATTCAAGTGCATTAGAGGGAACAGAAAACGACCATACTGACAGAGTAGTGAGATGTGGAAATGTGTACTTGCAATACCTTGACCACAACCAAGTCCTTGGAGTCGACCCACAGCTGACACAGAGCACTCAAATCCTTCTCTCCATCCTGACTGGGACCTTTGAGACACGAGATCGAGACAAACCTCTATGTCTCAAACTATAAATATTTTAACGTGCAATGTGACAGAATTTGGACAGCTCATCTGACTGACAAAAAGGAGATCTTACCAATCCATTTCCATCGCTGTGAGTTTTCCCTGAACGCAACATAGGGAGTGAAGCCACTGGGAAGAACCAACATACCGACTGAGTGAGAGAGAGGAAGACAATGAGCGAAGAAGAGAGAAGAAAGATGAGAGGATGATGATATTACTGCTTTAACGATGCAGAGAAGAGGATGTCTGCCTGGTCACCTTTAGTCTCCCCAGCCAGGAAGTGCAGGGCCGGCAGCACCATCTCTGACCAGCAGGAGGCCGAGGAGAACCAGGGGTTCAGGGAACTAGCTGGAGATGTCTGCCACTGTTGGACCTTCTCCTCCAACTAACAACAGGACATACATGATTCATTATATACTCTTAAAGTGTTACAACAGTTCCAATTCAAAGTAACAGTTCAGCTCATCACATCATCATCACTCAGTGGTCTTGTGGTTAGTGTCTGCCCTAAGTCATACCAAAGACAGTAAAAATGGGACCTGATGCAACTCTGCTTGGCACTCGGAAATAAGGAGATGGATTGGGGGTAGAAAGGCCCTGTGATAGACTAGCGTCCTGTCCAGGGGGTGTGCTTGTACATCAAGCTGCCTCATGCTACAGAAACAGGAAATAGGCTCCTGATCCTATGAGCCTTTCTGCCTCGTTTGTGCAAAGCTCCTTACTGTTCACATACGCCACCATGTCGCCAAACCTACTAGCAACATACTTGTGATGGTATAACTGATTGAATACCATGGTGGTGCTGGCGAGGCCGTCTAGTTTTAGGATGTTCTCCAGCAGGTTGAAGAAGCTCACTGCGATCTCCTCCACCATGACAGGGCTGTTCTGCACCTCCTCCATCGGCCTGCAGAGAGAAAAGTATGGTGTGCAGTGTGCAACTGAATTCATGATAGCATCTAAATGTCCGGAGCACAAGAATATCAGTCAAGCTGTCATTTTGCTTCACTCATTGAATGTCATGTTAGAACATGTCTGTTCATACAACAGCATCAATCAATCAAATGTATATATTAAGCCCTTTTTTACATCAGCCGATGTCAAAGTGTTATACAGAAACCCAGGCTACAATCCCAAACAGCAAGCAATGCAGATGTAGAAAAACTCCTAGCCACTCTACTCTACCCTACTCTGCTGAGCTCTTCCCTACTCTGCTGAGCTCTACCCTACTCTGCTGAGCTCTACCCTACTCTGCTGAGCTCTACCCTACTCTGCTGAGCTCTACCCTACTCTGCTGTGCTCTACCCTACTCTGCTGTGCTCTACCCTACTCTGCTGTACTCTACCATACTCTGCTGTACTCTACCCTACTCTACTCTACCCTACTCTACTGTACTCTACCCTACTCTGCTGAGCTCTACCCTACTCTGCTGAGCTCTACCCTACTCTGCTGAGCTCTACCCTACTCTGCTGAGCTCTACCCTACTCTGCTGAGCTCTACCCTACTCTGCTGAGCTCTACCCTACTCTGCTGAGGTCTACCCTACTCTGCTGAGGTCTACCCTACTCTGCTGAGCTCTACCCTACTCTGCTGAGCTCTACCCTACTCTGCTGAGCTCTACCCTACTCTGCTGAGCTCTACCCTACTCTGCTGAGCTCTACCCTACTCTGCTGAGCTCTACCCTACTCTGCTGTAGCATGCAATATTTCATTACTAACATGTCAGGTTAAAGTGCCATCTTTGTGGGATGAGAACATAAGACTTCGCAATGTTACCAGTGCCTGTAATCTGGTTTGGGTTGTTAATCAACCTACAAGGGGGTTTACAAAAACTACAGGAACAAGATCATCCACGTGTCAATCACATTTTTACTAGTACAGTAAAACTTTGTTCTAAACCTGTATCTGTACCCATTGGATGCAGTGATGACAATATAGTGGCCATATCCAGGAAATACAAAGTTCCGACAGCTGGGCCTAAAATAGTGTATAAGAGATCATACCATTTTTTTTGCTGTGACTCTTATGTGGATGATATAAAAAAATATATTTGTTGGTCTGATGTGAAAAGGAGCATCCAGACGCTGCACTTGATGAATTTATGAAACTTCTTCCTATTATTGATAAACATGCACCTATTAATAAACTGACTGTTAGAACTGTTAAGGCTCCATGGATTGATGAGGAATTGAAAAACTATGGCTGAAGCTGAAAGAGATGGGGCAAAGGGAGTGGCTAATAAGTCTGGCTGCACATCTGACTGTCTGATTTACTGCAAATTCAGAAATTACAGTTGAAGTCGGAAGTTTACATACACCTTAGCCAAATACATTTAAACTCAGTTTTTCACAATTCCTGACATTTAATCATATTAAAAAGTCCCTGTCTTGGGTCAGTTAGGACCACCACTTTATTTTAATAATGTGAAATGTCAGAATAATAGTAGAGAGAATAATTTATTTCAGCTTTTATTTCTTTCATCACATTCCCAGTGGGTCAGAAATTTACATACACTGAATTAGTATTTGGCAGCATTGCCTTAAAATTGACTTGGGTCAAACGTTTTGGGTAGCCTTCCACAAGCTTCCCACAATAAGTCGGGTGTATTTTGGCCCATTCCTCCTGACAGAGCTGGTGTAACTGAGGCAGGTTTGGTTTCCTTGCTCACACATGCTTTTTCAGTTCTGCCCACAAATTATGTATAGGATTGAGATCAGGGCTTTGTTATTGCCACTTCAATATCTGGACTTTGTTGTCCTTAAGCCATTTTGCCACAACTTTGGAAGTATGCTTGGGGTCATTGTCCATTTGGAAGACCTATTTGCTACCAAGCTTTAACTTCCTGACTGATGTCTTGAGACGATGCTTCAATATATCCACGTAATTTTCCTTTCTCATGATGCCATCTATTTTGTGAAGTGCACCAGTCCCTCCTGCAGCAAAGCACCCCGACAACATGATGCTGCCACCCCCTTGCTTCATGGTTGGGATGGTGTTCTTCGGCTTGCAAGCCTCCCCTTTTTCCTCCAAACAGAACGATGGTCATTATGGCCAAACAGTTCGATTTTTGTTCTATCAGACCACAGGACAATTCTCCAAAAAGTACGATCTTTGTTTCCATGTGCAGTTGCAAACCATAGTCTGGCTTTTTTATGGCAGTTTTGGAGCAGTGGCTTCTTCCTTGCTGAGCGGCCTTTCAGGTTGTCGATATAGGACTCATTTTACTGTGGATATAGATAATTTTGTACCTGTTTCCTCCAGCATCTTCACAAGGCAATTTGCTGTTGTTCTGGGATTGATTTGCACTTTTCGCACCAAAGTACATTAATCTCTAGGAGACAGAACGCGTCTCCTTCCTGAGTGGTATGACAGCTGCGTGGTCCCATGGTGTTTATACTTGCGTACTATTGTTTGTACAGATGAACGTGGTACCTTCAGGCATTTGGAAATTGCTCCCAAGGATGAACCAGACTTGTGGAGGTCTACAATATTTTTTCTGATTTCTTTTGATTTTCCCATGATATCAAGCAAAGAGGCACTGAGTTTGAAGGTAGGCCTTGAAATACATCCACAGGTACACCTCCAATTGACTCAAATGATGTAAATTAGCCTATCAGAAGCTTCTACAGCCATGACATCACTTTCTGGAATTTTCCAAGCTGTTTAAAGGCACAGTCAACTTAGTGTATGTTAACTTCTGACCCACTGGAATTGTGATACAGTGAATTAACGGTGAAATAATCTGTCTGTAAACAATTGTTGGAAAAATGACTTGTGTCATGCACAAAATAGATGTCCTAACAGACTTTCCAAAACTACAGTGTGTTAACAAGAAATGTGTGGAGTGGTTGAAAAACGAGTTTTAATGACTCCAACCTAAGTTTATGCAAACTTCCGACTTCAACTGTATGCACTAAAACCAAATTACTCAAGTGCCAAGTTCAGGAAGGTGAGATCGACTGTCAGATGCCTTCTTTGCTTCCAACGTCACTAATGCGGTAGGAATATCGGTTTGGGAAGCGAGATGCGGAGTGAAATTCGTTGGGAGTGTTTGAGCAAATACAATGCTACTTCTCTGGTAACAAATTAACAACAGATTTTCAGTATGATTATAGAGAAGGGCACTCAACACGGCACTGACATAAATGACTGATGGTTGGACGAAAGAAATTGAGAAAAAGAAGATTGTGGGAGCTGTACTGTTAGAGAGCAGTGCAGTCTTTGACTTTATTGAACATAACCTGTTCTTGAAAAAATGTGTGTGTTATGGATTTTTAACCTCTGCCATATCATGGATTCAGAGCTATCCATCTAATAGCACTCAGAGGTTTTTTTTTTACGGGAAGCTTCTCTAATGTCAAACCTGTGATGTACCGCAGGACAGCTCTCTTAGGCCCTCTACTCTTTTCTATTTTTACTAATGACATGCCACTGGCATTAAACAAAGCATGTGTATCCATGTATGCTGATGATTCAACTATATACAGTTAAATGCCCCCCTTTTTCCACATTTTGTTACGTTACAGCCTTATTCTAAAATTGATTAAATACATTTTTTCACCAATACAACTACATACAATACCCCATAATGACTAAGCAAAAACAAGTTTTTAGAAATGTTTGCAAAATACCTTATTTACATAAGTATTTGGACCCTTTGCTATGAGACTCGAAATTGAGCTCAGGTGCATCCTGTTTCCATTGACAATCCTTGAGATGTTTCTACAACAGGATTGGAGTCCATCTGTGATAAATTCAACTGATTGGACATGATTTGGAAAAGCACACACAGTTGACAGTGTATGTCAAAGCAAAAAGCAAGCCATGAGGTCGAAGGAATTGTCCACAGAGCTCAGAGACAAGATTGCGTTGAGGCACAGATCTGGGGAAGGGTAGCAAAACATTTCTGCAGCATTGAAGGTCACCAAGAACACAGTGGCCTCCATATTTGTACGCATTTTCTCCCCCCAATTTTGTGGTATCTAATTGGTAGTTACAGTCGTCTCATCGCTGCAACTCTCATACGGACTCGGGAGAGGCGAAGGTCGAGAGCCCTGCCTCCTCCGAAACACAACCCAACCAAGTCGCACTGCTTCTTGACACAATGCCCACTTAACCCGGAAGTCAGCCACACCAATGTGTCGGAGGAAACATCGTGCACCTGGTGACCGTGTCAGCGTGCACTGTGCCCGGCCCACCACAGGGGTTGCTAGTGCGCGATGGGACAAGGACATCCCTGCCAGCCAAACCCTCCACAAACCCAGACGGCGCTGGGACAATTGTGCGCCGACCCATGGGTCTCGGTTGCGCCCGGTGGCGACAGAGCCTGGACTCAAACCCAGAATCTCTGGTGGCACAGCTAGCACTGCGATGCAGTGCCTTAGACCACTATGCCACTCGGGAGGCCGTGGCCTCCATCATTCTTAAATGGCAGAAATTTGGAACCACCAAGACTCTTCCTAGAGCTGGCTGACCGGACAAACTGAGCAATCGGGGGAGAAGGGCCTTGGTCAGGGAGGTGACCAAGAACCCAATGGTCACTCTGACAGAACTCCAGAGTTCTTCTGTGGTGATGGGAGAACCATCCAGAAGGACAACCATCTATGAAGCTCTCCACCAATCAGGCTTTTATGGTAAAGCAGCTAGACAGAAGCCACTCCTCAGTAAAAGGCATATGACAGCCCACTTGGAGTTTGCCAAAAGGCACCTAAAGGACTCTCAGACCATGAGAAACAAGATTCTCTGGTCTGATGAAACCAAGATTAAACTCTTTGGCCTGAATGCCAAGCATCACATCTAGAGGAAACCAGGTACCATACCTACATTGAAGCATGGTGGTGGCAGCATCATGCTGTGGGGATGTTTTTCAGCCACAGGAACTGGGAGACTAGTCAGGATCGAGGGAAAGAAGAACGGAGCAAAGTACAGAAAGATCCTTGATGAAAACCTGTTCCAGAGCGCCCAGGACCTCAGACTGGGGGCGAAGGTTCACATTCCAACAGGACAATGACCCTAAGAACCCAGGCAACATAACGCAGAAGTGGCTTCGGGACACGTCTCTGAATGTCCTTGAGTCACCCAGTCAGAGCCTGGACATCTCTGGAGACCTGAAAATAGCTGTGCAGTGACGCTCCGCATCCAACCTGACAGAGCTTGAGAGGATCTGCAGATAAGAATGGGAGAAACTCCCCAAATACAGGTGTGCCAAGCTTGTAGCGTCATACCCAAGAAAACTCAAGGCTGTAATGCTGTCAAAAGGTGCTTCAACAAAGTAATACATTTGCAAAAAAAAATTAAAAACCTGTTTTTGTCATTATGGGGTATTGCGTGTAGATTGATTAGGGGAAAAAAACATTTCGTCAATTTTAGTAGAAGGTTGTAACGTAACAAAATGTGGAAAAAGTCAAGGGGTCTGAATACTTTCCGAATGCACTGTACACATCAGCAACCACAGCTAAACCCTTAAAGAGTTGCAGTCTGTTTGGAATGGGTGACCAGTACTAAATTGGTCCTGAACATCTTTAAAACAAAGAGCATTGTATTTGGTTCAAATCATTCCCTATGTTCTATACCTCAGCTGAATCTGGTAATGAATGGTATGGCTGTTGATATTTCTTGTCCTCATAAGAAACATTCATTTGTTATATCTGGAGTATTTCTCCTGTTTTATCCGGTGTCTTGTGTGAATTTAAGTATGCTCCCTCTAATAAAAGGTATATTCTTTAAAAAGTATGTATGTCTATATAGGTATATGTATATGTATGCATGCGTGTATGGATAAATATATATTTACCAAAAAAATATGGGGGATTGGAAATGATGCAGACAATTACATTGGAAGCAATATTCTTTCAGCAATATTAAGCTGAAAAAAGTATGCTCCCTCTAATTCTCTTCCTCCCCTCCCTGAGGACCTGAGCCCTGGGACCATGCCTCAGGACTACCTGGCCTGATGACTCCCTGGCCTGATGACTTCTTGCTGTCCCCAGTCCACCTGGTCGTGCTGCTGCTCCAGTTTCAACTGTTCTGCCTGCGGCTAGGGAACCCTGACCTGTTCACAGGATGTGTGCTACCTTGTCCCGGACCTGCTGTTTTCGACTCTCTCTCTCTACCACACCTGCTGTCTCTAACTCTGAATGCTCGGCTATGAAAAGCCAACTGACATTTGAGGTGCTGACCTGTTTCACCCTCTACAACCACTGTTATTATTATTATTTGACCCTGCTGGTCATCTATGAACGTTTGAACATCTTGGCCATGTTCTGTTATAATCTCAGCCCGGCACAGCCAGAAGAGGACTGGCCACCCCTGGTTCCTCTCTAGGTTTCTTCCTAGGTTCCTGCCTTTCTAGGGAGTTTTTCCTAGCCACTGTGCTTCTACATCTACATTGCTTGCTTTTTAGGGTTTAGTCTGGGTTTCTGCTAACCCTAGAGGGGTTGGTTGTTTAGCAACAAAACCTACGCATGCTTAACTATGTGGCAAAACAGATGGTGTTGGCTTAGATTGTTGACAACATGTAAACTATATTTCTAATGAATCAAATCGACTCACTCTTCCTTGACACTGGGCAGTGGAGTGACTGGGGTCTCAGGCAGAGCAGCTGTGATGTTAACTGATGGAGCTGGGGCTTCTGAAGGCATCAGAGCCTCACAGGGATCCTCAGACTCCACTTTAATTGTCCTCATCTTCTTCTTTCTCCTCTCCTCCCTCATCTTCCTCTTGGGCAGAGCCAGGTCAAACAGTGCTAGATCATAGAAGATACTAGTTAAGAATGTTTCTACACTAGTTGTGCCTTACATCATTCAGAGGATCTAATTTAATCTAGCTACATACACTACTAACCAAAAGTATGTGGACACCCTTTGAAATTAGTGTATTCGGCTATTTCAGCCACACCTGTTGCTGACAGGTGTAAAATATCGAGCACACAGCCATAGACAAACATTTAGCAGTAGAATGGCCTGTATTGAAGATTTCAGTGACTTTCAATGTGGCACCGCCATAGGATGTCACCTTTCCAACAAGTCAGTTCATCAAATGTCTGCCCTGCTAGAGCTGCCCAGGTCAACTGTAAGTGCTGTTATTGTGAAGTGGAAACATCTAGGAGCAACAACGGCTCAGCCGCAAAGTGGTAGGCCACACAAGCTTACAGAGCGGGACCGCCGAGTGCTGAAGGGCATAGCGCCCAAAAACTGTCTGTCCTCAGTTGCAACACTCAGTACCGAGTTCCAAACTGCCTCTGGAAGAAACATCAGCAAAATAACTGTTCATCGGGAGCTTCATGAAACGGGTTTCCATGGCCGAGTAGCCGTAAAAGTCGTCTGGAAAGGTGTAAAGCTTGCCGCCAGTGGACTGGAGCAGTGGAAATTCTGGAAAATCTTAACGTTATAGCATACAATGATTCTAGACGATTCTGTGCTTCCAAATTTGTGGCAACAGTTTGGGGAAGGCCCTTTCTTCTTTCAGCATGACAATGCCCCCGTGCACAAAGAGCGGTCCATACAAAAATAGTTTCTCAAAATCGGTGTGGAAGAACTTGACAGGCCTGCACAGAGCCCTGACCTCAAATCCATCGAACAACTTTGGGATGAATTGGAACACCGACTGCGAGCCAGACCTAATCGCCCAACATCAGTGCCCGACCTCACTAAATGCTCCTGTGGCTGAATGGAAGCAAGTCCCGCAGAAATGTTCCAACGTCAAGCGGAAAGCCTTCCCAGAAGGGTGGAGGCTGTTTTGCAGCAAAAGGGGGCACCAACTCCATTAATGCCCATGATTTTGGAATGAGATGTTTGACGAGCAATTGTCCACACACTTTTGGCCAAGTAGAGCATGATTCATTTGTCTTTATGATTATGATTTTGGTGTTTTGGTTATAGACTTGACTTGTACTCACTCATCATGGAGCCTTTACGACCTATGTTCACTCTAGACATCATGTCACCCAGGCGGATGTCAGAAGTCATTAAGTCTGGATGATCCTGTGCAAATAAGAATGACTAGGATTAGGATACAAGGAAATGTTGTACAAGATGATATTAGGTAGATAAACAGTGGATAGCAGAATTCTCTGCTGTTTTTGTGAATGGAGAAGCAAAGAAGAAACTAACCGGTTGTCGTCTCCTCTTCTCTCTATGTCTCCGTAGCATGGCTCTCATGTCCTTCTCTCCCAGTTCTTGCTTATCTGTGTAAGCAGGCACCACATATCTTCAATCACTACATCTGCAGAGTCTTTATGTACATTACAGCAGTAGGGCTGGGGATTGCCAGGGACCTCACGATACAATATTATCACGATACTTAGGTGCCGATATGATATGTATTGCGATTCGATGTTCAAAACATATTGTTCACTATATAGTCTGCTGCAGAGAGGCAGAGAGTTTTGATCAGTCATGGAAATACAAGTGCTGAAAACATGTTGGCTCACTATTTTAGAAAGATGGAGAAAAAGCTATAGGACAAAAAATACCGGAGTTTTGGCGCAGTTACAGCTAGCTGACTAGCGCAAGATAGTGCTATCTAGCAAAATCGATACTTGGAAGTCAAAGTATCGATTTAATATCGTCCAAAACAATATTGCGATATGTAACCATAAATGTTTTCCCCAAATCATTATACAGTAACTGTATAGTTCTACTGTAACTGACCGGTGGTCTTCATGTCCTGGGTGGAGAGACTGGGCAAAACCCTGACAGAGACTGTGGGTGTTGGAGAGGAAGGAGATTGAGGTGTCGGCAGCCAAGAGGCTGTATCTGCAAATACAATGCAAAGGACAAGTATGTGACATCGAGAAAACATTGAAAGAGGAACTCTGACACTTATTCAATGCTGCTAAATACAATTACATTTCAACATTCTAGGCTGATGAAAGCAGACTCACCATCATCGTCAGATGAGGCATTGCTGTCTCCACACTCAGTTTTAACTTCCCTCAGTATTCGGCACACTCTTCCTCTGACCCTCTGTTCCTGCACCTCACCATGTGTCTGAGTGGGATACTTTCTGTTCACCGCAATGTCAGGGCCACTGCGGACAGCCAACTCTAGCAGTTCCTAAACACAAAGAAATGATATACGTGAACATACTGAGGAAGGCTTTTCACCTTGTGCTTGAGACTGAAGCTTGAAGATATATGCATATGTAACCGATGTGAAATGGATAGCTAGTTAGCGGTGGTGCGCGCTAATAGCGTTTCAATCGGTGACGTCACTCTCTCTGAAACCTTGAAGTAGTTGTTCCCCTTGCTCTGCAAGGGCCGTGGCTTTTGTGGCGCGATGGGTAACGATGCTTCATGGGTGACTGTTGTTGATGTGTGCAGAGGGTCCCTTGTTCAAGCCCAGGTAGGGGCGAGGAGAGGGACGGAAGCAATACTGTTACACATACCTTTCTAGAGACCAGGATCTGTTTAAGGAGTTTGTGGTAGTACTGCTGCAACGAGTTCAGCTGCCGTTTTTTCTGGGACTTGGCACACAGTTGTCTGTACTTAACCACTTCTGGATTGAAATGGCCATCTGGGGAGAGCACAGTGGTGATAATGATATCACTGATATGCCATAAACAGTCCAAAAACTCACTCAAAATCAAGCTGTTTGAGAGAGGCGGAATGTTACCTTGGAACAGTTTCTGTGCAAGGTGCAAGGGGTTTCCGAAGCAGAAGTTCTGTTTGTTGAAGAGTTTGCTGATGGTGCTGTCCTGCTCACAAGTGTTGTCTTCTTGAAAGTGTGGTAACAGTTGACGGAGATGCTGCCTCTGGTCATCTGTCAGTACTTCAGACCAGGTGCTTTCACTCAGCACAGAGAAGAATATTTCAGGCTGTTTGCCCAACAAAAACAAAAAATATATATAAACAGAACTGTAAATGCAACAATCGACATACAGTACACCTTTATATATACTGTCTATGCAGTGTACACAATGGATAAACAGCATATGATAAAGTTAACACAGAAATCACTGCAGTATGCTATTATTAGCTACTCACATCCTCAAGCAGGTCTTCTGGAAGACTCACTTGACAGTTTCCCAACATGCACTCTTCAGTGATGCGCCCATCACTGCCCTCCCCTGAGTCTAGGGGGTCGGTCAGCATGTGATCAAGTGCATCCATTCTGATCTTCCTTCACAATCTGAAGGGAAAAAATGAATTGCATTGGTAGCTACAGTAACGTTCGCTATCTAACTAAAATCACGAGTCCATTTTCCTTGTTAGCTAGCTAGCTAACGTCAAATAGAACAGTTTAGGCTGCATTTCTACAGAAAACATTATCGACCTTGTTGGCTGGCTAACTAGATATTACATTATCATGCCAAGGATGAAAAACAAACCAAAAACACATGTCAACGTGAGCTACTAGCTAAATTATGCTAGCCAGCTACCCAAGGCAAGATAACTAAACCAGGAAAAATACGATTCAATTAAATATTCTGCGCGATTTGGATATGATTATCTAGTTTGCAATGCGAGCTTAACCAATAGATAACTCGTTTAGCTAACAAAGACAAAATTACCTAGTTTACCAGAAAATAGAGCACACTGGACATCGGATAAAAGACTGAGAGGGGAATCATAACAACGACGTACCAATACGGTTTCCGTCCCGTCCGCTAAGTCTACCGTGAGTACTTCCAATTTCCTCGATTCTGGTTGCATTCGATGCACGAAATTAAAACAAGTTCTTTAGATAATACACAACAAAAGATATTTCACTTCAGACTCATTTCCCCAATCATACAGGGTATTGTAATTTAATATGAAACTAGTCTTTACATAGAATTACACTGAAATAAGGCACATTGGCCCTCCCACAATCTAAAATGTTCAGAGAATGGTGAAATTACTGTAAAGTACATTACAATAATCACAAACTCAAGTAAAAGCACAGGTTGTCAGGACCCTGAAATTCCACAAATACGCGAGTACAAGTCTTTTTGGTGTTGTTACTAGGCCTTTGTGTATTACAAGCCCAGCTTGACACTCACACAACATACGCGTTTTAAAATGATCAATAAAAATTTCCTAAACTGTACACAAGAAAAAATTATCTAATTTACATACAACAACTAATTAATGATATACTGTAAGCACCAGAATGGAATGGATACATAGAACAGAGTATATAGGCTGCTTAAAAAAAAAGAGAGGCCATTTTGATATTTGTTTCCTTTTTTGAGCAATCAGATCTTTTCTAAACACCAATTACTGGAAAAAAAAAGATCAGAATTGGGCTGCCTGTGTAAACGCTGCCATAGTAATGTTAACAAGAGATGTACTTTCAACTAATGTATAAACCTAGACAAGGACCAAGCAACCAACCATATTGACATAATATAAACCAGAAATATATTACACACCAAAAGCTCTCTATGCTCTATGACATTTACATATTGTTTACAAATTTAAATATGTCTCGGGAAGAAAATATAAAAATCAATGAACTGATTTTAGTATAAAATCACAAAATACCTTAATTCATATCTAAAATGTGTAAAGTATAGCTATCTGAATATGTGAAATATTTTCCTTTACCATTTCCCTGTTCAATCAAACCATTAACTAAGTACCCAGGACAGTCATTTTTAGTCGTATGGTATCTCAGAAACATCTCAGAGCATATTAGACAGTAAAAAAAAAATCAGGTACACAAGCTGTCACGTTTACTGAGGTACAGCAGTCTGAAGATCAATTAAAAAATAAATATAAACAGGAAATGAAAACATATCCTAAAAAGAAAACACCTACATTAACAAAACATAATATAAAAATACAAAGACATATGAGATTTTAAGAATCCACAAAACTTCATATAACATATCACTTTTGGAAAAACAAACGATTGCCTAGGCAATGTAAGGATAAGGATTCTAACACATGAACAAAGCAAATTCTAAATAAAGAAACCCAGGGTGGAAAAATGCCTACAAGGTCACAAAAGCAGGCAATTTAATGCACTTGGGTGCAAAAATCCGTCTTTAACCTGCAACCAATGCTTACTAAATATTTATTTAAGCAAGATAATAACACAGCTAATGTAATGCCCAGTCTATTTTTAAGTAAGTGTATGTATAAGTATGTAAGACTGGTATATTCTGTATAAAGTAATACTTTTGGATAGAACCAAACACCATTTACAACATAAGTGTAAAATAATGAAAACTCCTTGTAGAGTCCCAGTAGTCACATGCTGTAGTGTGCATACCAAGGTTATTATAGTTTTGTTTTTAAATTAGTTTTTTATTTATATTCGTAAAAAAATGTTACATTTGAAATTCATTTTATTTTAAGTTAGTTTTCGGACCTGATTTGCTAGTTTGTTATTTAGTTTGAATTTGCTAAAAATGTGTATATTTAGTTTTTATATTATTTAGTTTCAGTTTTAGTATTGCTATGAGCCATTTGGGTTGTATAGCATGTGTGTTGTTTTTGGGATGTCACTTCTTACCACTGAAGGTAAAAATGTTTCACACTGTAAAAATATTCCCAGTGTGAAATAGTTCTACATAGTTTTATATGACCACGGGCAGTTATACACAAGGTGATGGGTCAGCTCATAGGATAGGTTTATATTATAAAGTCAATCTCATTGTGACTTGGATTTAAAGGTAATAGAGCTGAGACTGGTGAAAAATAATAATGTAGAAGGAAACCCCATATATCCAGTGCTTTTTAAAAACGTAGTAGTACATGTAAGAGGAATCAAGTTAGTTACCTAGACTTTTTTTTCCCTGTTAGCTAGTGATAGCTAGGGATAGTGATGCACAAACTAGGCCTATTTGAAACATCACCATCTCCTGGAAGCATTTACCCACCAGATTCAGTAGCTTAAACCCCCCCC
This sequence comes from Oncorhynchus clarkii lewisi, assembly GCF_045791955.1. Taxonomy (NCBI): domain Eukaryota; kingdom Metazoa; phylum Chordata; class Actinopteri; order Salmoniformes; family Salmonidae; genus Oncorhynchus; species Oncorhynchus clarkii. The sequence continues at coordinate 31,137,686 of NC_092175.1, read as the reverse complement.
CCCCCCCCCCCCCCCCTAAAGCTTCACAACTGTTTTACATTTACATTTGAGTAATTTAGCAAATTCTCTTATCCAGAGCGACTTAGGGTATTGAGTGCATACATTTGTCAGGTATCAGTTGCAGCCTTCATCCGCCTTTGAACCCCATTGAAAACCCAATCAGAAGTTTAGAAAAAAACTAAAACTGAACATAACTCATTATGGTTTTTATTTTATTTTATTTAGTTTTGGAGTCAAAGATAATCGTTTCAGTATAGTTTTAGTTTTTTGAAACAGGTTTGTTCATTATTTTATTTCAATTTACTAAATCGTTTTTTCAAGATTCATTTTTGTTTTAGTTTCTGCATTAGTTTACTATAATAACCTTAATGCATACCAATCAAAGGTCTGAGGATTTTAAGAACTTGGACAAAGACCAATCTTCTGAGGGCTAAGTATTGCTCAGGCTTGACAACCAGGTTTCCCACTCAGCTAGACCCTGGTCTTCTCAGCTACACTCCGGTCTTCTGCTTTATCCAGTCCCTGTATTTGGTGACTTGGGTGTAGACGCCAGGCTTGTTCCTGCGGGCACAGCCGTCCCCCCAGCTCACCACTCCAGCCAAGAAGAAACGTCCACCGTTCTCCATGGAGGACAACGGACCTCCAGAGTCTCCCTGACAAAAAGAGCAGGGCAAAGACAGCATGATGATAATGATGACGTAAAGAGGGGGAAAGTAAATATGCAACAAGAAAGATCATCTAGCTGCTGGCGGGGTTACCTGACAGGCATCTACTCCTCCGTCCAGTACACCAGCACATAACATGTTGGAAGTGGTCTGTCCTTCCATCAGGGTGTTACATACTGTGGCATTGATGATACGGACCTCTGCCTTCTGCAACATTGATGCCTCGAAACCTGGGATAGTGAATGACACTCAGTCAGCATCAACAGTAGTCAGAGGTTAAAACATGAAGAAATGTCAAGTGTATTACTACAGAACAAGGTGGGAGAAACTACTGCAGCTATACACCGGATTCAACTCACCCCCCTCTCTGGTGGTCCCCCAGCCAGTGATCCACACTGGCTTGCCAGCAGGGAAGTAATGCCTGGCCGTGGGCAGACAGATTGGCCAGATGTTCTGGTTGAGTGTGACAGGACTGTCCAGTTCCATAAGAGCTATGTCATTGTCATAGGTCTGGGCTTGGTAGCCAGGGTGCTGGATGATCTGTTTAAGGTTCTTCTTCAGCGTCCACTTGTTAGTCTGACTCTGAACATGAAGTCCAAGGTATGCTTCCCATTGTTGAGGTTGAGAATATCTGTTAGAAAACATACTCTTAGTTCACGGTCCTCAATCCTCAAGACCACAAAGATTTTGAAAGCTGAACTGTAAACAGGAGAGGTTACAGGGAACAGTCCTTAGAGCAGTTAATCAATTGGGGAAACGTACAATGGTGTGAATTAAACGTAGAAAGAGTAGGAACAATAAGGTGAGCACGTGACTTTGACGTACTTGACTTTGACGTCATCCTGGACACAGTGGGCAGCAGTGACGAGCCAGCGGTCGTTGATAACTGAGGCTCCACACACATGGCTAGACCCTCGGATGTGAAGGCTAACCTGCCAGGGCCACTCCCCCTCAATGGAGGCCTGTCCACCCACAATGCGGGAGTGTCTATAAGGCCGTATACCACACTCTGCACACAGACACACACAAAAAACAATCAGTAAATAAAGGAGGATCACAATGGAAACGAGTCAGACTTTTTGTCTACATAACCCTCTGTGATCTTGGTACATGTATTGTTTGCCTGTTGTTTTAAATAGTCAAATTAAATGTAATCCAAATTACATTCAGAAGTCAGGGTAATGGTGGTAAAAGATGGTCTGAGGATGTAGAGGAAGCTGTGTGAGATATCTAAACTTACGACAGTCTGCCTCGTCTGAGCCATCATCACAGTCCTCTTCTTCATCGCACTCTGGGTTCAGCTTGCTGATGCACATATTGTTCTTACACTTGTAAGTATACTCTGAGCATTGCAGGGCTAGAGCTGGATACAAGGAGATGAGGAGTCAGTCACGCAAAGGTCAAAGGTCATGTTTATATGGTTGTATTCTACTACAGCTATTTATCTTTGGATACGTACATTTTGCGCAATTTGATTCATCAGAGCCGTCAGCACAGTCAGCACGGCCATCACATTTCAGTCTCTCGGAGATACATCTTCCATTCCGACAGCTAAACTCACCTGATTTACAACTCCCTACAGAGAGGACACAGTAATACACAGTGGTAACAATGATGATATAATATTGTGTGACCTCTCTACTGATGTGTAGTGTTGACTTACCACAGTTTTCCTCGTCTGTGCTGTCCCCACAGTCATTGACTCCATCACACTGCCAGAACTTGACTTTACAAAGACCATTTCTACATTTGATTTGATCTGGCTCACACTCTGTACAGAGACAAGACATCAACTCAGATTGCATCATAATCATTTGGAGGTAACCTAATCTCTCTTGTAGAGACAAATCAAGCATCTGTTTACTAAGGTGACGTTATAAAAGTTAAACACACTCAGATGGAAACACTTGAGAAGAATAGACACGTTATAACGTAGTTATAGGTCTGTACTCACTGCAGATCTGTACTGATAACAGGTTTTAAAGTATACACTGTAGATGTTAGTTTAAGAAACAACTGTGTACTGATAACAATGTTTCTGGCTTACGAGTAGTTGGCACAAAGGCTTCAAACTCAGCAGTGAAACCTGAATCCACATAGGACATGTCAGAGTTAAATATCACGACTATCTTGTTGACTGTGCTGGTGACCACAGTGCTGTAGGGCTTATCGCCACATAGCCTGCAACACAAAAGGTTAAAGAGGCAAAGATCAACAATGTTCATCAATTAGGGACATTGCAGAGTCATTGCTGATTAATAGTCAATTCTTCCAAATTCCTAACGGATATACTGACACCAAGAAGATCCCATGACTCACTTTTCACTGTTGATCTCTACGTAGTCCTTAGGACAATTATTATTGTTCTGTCCTGGCTCAGACATCAACAGCTTGTTGAACTGCACCTTGACAGACTTCCCTTTTGGGACCTGAAAGAGAATAGAATGGTAGGTGGAACTTCAGAAATAAACATATTCTCACTCTAAAAGGTCAGCAGCAGGCTCCACAACACAAATTGAACATTTGTTTACCTCAATATCCCAGACACACTTGGTCAGAGGTGGGTAATGGGAGGGAAAGTTTGGAGATGTGAAGGTGCCATTAAGTCCTGATAATTGACCACCACAATCTACACAGAAAGAGTGACAGATAATGAGTCACATAACCATTAGGGACACAACATGGTACACCCCGTGATCATCATAATAGTAGCTGCACCTTGGCTATTGAGGGGAACCTGAGAGTAGGTGGCTCTGAAGCCAGGGAAGTTCTTCTCCTTGTTGGTTACCAGTGTCAGCAGCATGACGTTTCCAGAGGAAATGAACGACAGAGGCTCATTGCGAGTGTAATATCCACATTTCCTGGACAGAGATCAACACATGATTTAACTGAGGCAGACAGTTGCACTTGGATGGAACTCATTAGTCATGAGGCTAGTATCTGAAGGGAATATCAATGGGAAAATGTTGACTGTGTTTCTTGTCTCCACTTTCTCTTGATCCTAAAAGTACTGTACAACTCCTCACTACTCACTCTGCCATGACCTGCTGCTCCAATGGCACCAGGGAGTCATACACCTTGATGAAGTCGTTCTGACAGTCAGCCTCCAAGTTGAAGGTGTCAAACTCCAGTTTAATCCTGTAGCCTCGGTCAGCATGTAGTCTCCACAACACATATGTGTTTGGAGGGTATGGAGAATCAGGAAAGCCAGGTGACTGTAATGTGGCCGTGTGATTCTCACTGATGTGATAGGAATAGGTTTGGGAGGCTGGGAAACGGACAGACAGATACAGTAGACAAGCTCAGTGAGCTGTACAAGGACGGCCTGTGACATCCAGAAAGATAATAGTTGAAACCATAACAGCGAATGTTGTTTCTCACCAGTCAATAAGGCCTTTGTCATACGTGCATCCAGAGCTGTGAAATGGAAGCACATATGAGACATTAGCATGGAGCAAATAAAAACATCTGCTCTGACCTTTAACAGCTCTTTTTTAAACTGAGGGATAGAGAATGCGAAGGAAATGACTACAAAAGCTCCTATTAACATAGGCCTTAATAAACAGGGATGCATACAAGAGTATAGGTAACTTTTCACATCCAAAGGCAGAGTGATGTTCACCCTTTACTGTACCTCCAGACATCACGTTGTTGATGAGCAGGGAGCTGGTTGGCCGGCGACCCTTCCCCATCCTCCCCTTCAGACTTCCCTCCATCGGATCCATGGTGCCAATAGCTTCATCCACTGCAGACCCCCGACCGATCGGTACATCAAACTCAGACAGGTAGTAGGCCACTACATTGTCCTCACTCCCTCTGTTGCCTTCACTACAGTGGAAAGACATAGTGCATTGTATTTTTGAATATGTTAAGCAGCAAGAAAACATAACAATTGTGGGTTGAATTGAAACAAATGTACTGTCTGCTACCTTTTGTTGTAATGTCTTTATAATGTCATCATCTTCAAGTAAGCAACCATAACTATCTCTGAATTTCAAAGTGACCTTAGGGGAGTGGTTAAATGGGGAACAAATACCTGAAGGCTTGCACTGTGGATCCCACTAAATATTTATCCAGATCTTTGTATTTAGAGTAGATTCCCTTCAGCTGAAAAGCAGCAAGATGAAACGCGTTATTGTAGCTACCAGTACTTGCTACAAATGATGGAGAAGGTCATCATCACCCTGTCTTACCTGCTGTGACACCTGCATGGCCAGTTGTTTGAACTCATTGCTGTTGGGGTTGTCGTAAGAATCTATAAATCTTTGGTTGGTGATACTCATAGAGCCAATGTACATCTTTGTCAATCGCACCTCTCCTCTCCTCACTGCAAAATAAGAGAGGGACAGGAGTGAGGACCAGAATAAGTATACTACTGGGACCAGAATAGGTATACTAATGGGACCAGAATAAGTATACTAATGAAGCCGGAATAAGTATACTACTGGGACCAGAATAAGTATACTACTGGGACCAGAATAAGTATACTAATAGGACCAGAATAAGTATACTAATGAGGCCAGAATAAGTATACTACTGGACCAGAATAAGTATACTACTGGACCAGAATAAGTATACTAATAGGACCAGAATAAGTATACTAATGAGGCTAGAGTAAGTATACTAATGAGGCCAGAATAAGTATACTAATGAGGCTAGAGTAAGTATACTAATGAGGCCAGAATAAGTATACCAATGGAACCAGAATTAGTATACTAATGAGGCTAGAGTAAGTATACTAATGAGGCTAGAGTAAGTATACTACTGGGACCAGAATAAGTATACTAATGGAACCAGAATAAGTATACTAATGAGGCTAGAGTAAGTATACTACTGGGACCAGAATAAGTATACTAATGGAACCAGAATAAGTATACTAATGAGGCTAGAGTAAGTATACTACTGGGACCAGAATAAGTATACTAATGAGGCCAGAATAAGTATACTAATGAGGCTAGAGTAAGTATACTACTGGGACCAGAATAAGTATACTAATGGAACCAGAATAAGTATACTAATGAGGCTAGAGTAAGTATACTACTGGGACCAGAATAAGTATACTAATAGGACCAGAATAAGTATACTAATGAGGCCAGAATAAGTATAGTACTGGGACTAGAATAAGTATACTACTGGGACCAGAATAAGTATACTAATGAGGCTAGAGTAAGTATACTAATGAGGCCAGAATAAGTATACTACTGGAACCAGAATAAGTATACAAAAGGCCAAAATAATTATACTACTGGGACCAGAATAAGTATACTACTGGACCAGAATAAGTACACTAATGGGACCAAAATAAGTATATTAATGAGGCCAGAATAAGTATACTACCTGGACCAGAATAAGTATACTACTGGGACCAGAATAAGTATACTACTGGGACCAGAATAAGTATACTAATAGGACCAGAATAAGTATACTAATGAGGCCAGAATAAGTATACTACTGGACCAGAATACGTATACTAATAGGACCAGAATAAGTATACTAATGAGGCTAGAGTAAGTATACTAATGAGGCCAGAATAAGTATACCAATGGAACCAGAATTAGTATACTAATGAGGCTAGAGTAAGTATACTACTGGGACCAGAATAAGTATACAAATGAGGCCAGAATAAGTATACTAATGAGGCTAGAGTAAGTATACTACTGGGACCAGAATAAGTATACTACTGGGACCAGAATAAGTATACTAATAGGACCAGAATAAGTATACTAATGAGGCCAGAATAAGTATAGTACTGGGACTAGAATAAGTATACTACTGGACCAGAATAAGTATACTAATCGGACCAGAATAAGTATACTACTGGGACCAGAATAAGTATACTACTGGACCAGAATAAGTATACTAATGAGGCCAGAATAAGTATACTACTGGGACCAGAATAATTATACTACTGGGACCAGAATAAGTATACTACTGGGCCAGAATAAGTATACTAATGGGACCAAAATAAGTATATTAATGAGGCCAGAATAAGTATACTACCTGGACCAGAATAAGTATACTACTGGGACCAGACTAAGTATACTAATGAGGCCAGAATAAGTATACTAATGGGACCAGAATAACTATAATAATGGGTAATGGCTCTATAGGGATTTAGTCAAGGTGGACAATATACTCACAGTGAAAATGCCAAACCAGCAGGCCTGTCGTCAGCGCAATGACTGCTGCCAACCCCACGAGGCCAATCCCAACAAAAAGTGTTTTACTCCCTCTATTTTTCTCTAGCTTCTTGGTGTCTGGGGCTGGCAAGAATGTGACAGAATTTTCCCAGTCATCATCCTACAAGTGAGAAAATAATGTTATTTTACTTGCATTTCATTTCAACATAAACATTTCAGTGCTCATGTCAATGGCAGCAAAAGAGAAATGTCTCCCTAGATAGTAATTGGGTTTATATCGACAGCACATTCAATCAATCCCATGACAACATGAATATACTAACTTGTCAAATGATCTGTCCTTGGGTGTTATACTACTTATGGTGCCTGCATAACACAGTTATATTAATTGTTACTGCAATTGAACTAACCAGTGCAAGTCAAGTCCTGTCAGATTCAACAGTTACTACATTTTCCAACAACCACACCCTACTTGAACGTATCAGTTATAGACTACTCTTATGTGTCTAAAGAGCCATACCCTTTTTGACAAATTGACTCACATGCAGCCTAGGCCATATGATCTACCAGACATTCCAATTCAAAGGGAGCAGCACTGAAAGGAATGCTGCTCACATAATACACCTTGCATACAAAACATTAAGAACACCTGCTCTTTCCATGACATAGTCTGACCAGATGAATCCAGGTGAAAGTTATGATCCCTTATTGATGTCACTTGTTAAATCCACTTCAATCAGTGTAGATGAAGGGGAGGAGACAGGTTAAAATATTTTTAAGCCTTGAGACAATTGAGACACGGATTGTGTATGTGTGCCATTTAGAGGATGAATGGGCAAGACAAAATATTTAAGTGGCTTTGAACAAGTTATGGTAGTAAATGCCAGGCGCACCAGTTTGAGTGTGTCAAGAAGTGCAACGCTGCTAGGTTTTTCATGCTCAACAGTTTCCCGTGTGTATCAAGAATGGTCCACCACCCAAAGGACATCCAGCCAACTTTACACAACTGTGGGAAGCATTGGAGTCAACATGGGCCAGCATCCCTGTGGAAGCTTTCGACACCTTGTAGAGCATGCCCCACGAAGACTGGAGTGAAGTCCACGGGGTTCCATCCAAATGATCCCATTCTCTTGTTTTGTTTAAGAACTACAACATCTGTTTAAAAACAAAACAGAACTCAACAGCTTTTGGAGTAAAATGGTTTTGTTGATTTTCTGTTGCTTTTTTAAAAACAGAATCGGTGCACTACTGGGACCAGAATAAGTATACTACTGGGACCAGAATAAGTATACTACTGGGACCAGAATAAGTATACTACTGGGACCAGAATAAGTATACTACTGGGACCAGAGTAAGTATACTACTGGGACCAGAATAAGTATACTACTGGGACGAGAATAAGTATACTACTGGGACGAGAATAAGTATACTACTGGGACCAGAGTAAGTATACTACTGGGACCAGAATAAGTATACTAATGAGGCTAGAGTAAGTATACTACTGGGACCAGAATAAGTATACTAATGAGGCTAGAGTAAGTATACTACTGGAACCAGAATAAGTATACTAATGAGGCTAGAGTAAGTATACTACTGGGACCAGAATAAGTATACTAATGAGGCTAGAGTAAGTATACTACTGGGACCAGAATAAGTATACTAATGAGGCTAGAGTAAGTATACTACTGGGACCAGAATAAGTATACTAATGAGGCTAGAGTAAGTATACTACTGGGACCAGAATAAGTATACTAATGAGGCTAGAGTAAGTATACTACTGGGACCAGAATAAGTATACTAATGAGGCTAGAGTAAGTATACTACTGGGACCAGAATAAGTATACTAATTAGGCTAGAGTAAGTATACTACTGGGACCAGAATAAGTATACTAATGAGGCTAGAGTAAGTATACTACTGGGACCAGAATAAGTATACTACTGGGACCAGAATAAGTATACTAATGAGGCTAGAGTAAGTATACTACTGGGACCAGAATAAGTATACTAATGAGGCTAGAGTAAGTATACTACTGGGACCAGAATAAGTAAACTACTGGGACCAGAATAAGTATACTACTGGGACCAGAATAAGTATACTACTGGGACCAGAATAAGTATACTAATGAGGCTAGAGTAAGTATACTACTGGGACCAGAATAAGTATACTACTGGGACCAGAATAAGTATACTACTGGGCCAGAATAAGTATACTACTGGGACCAGAATAAGTATACTACTGGGACCAGAATAAGTATACTACTGGGACCAGAATAAGTATACTACTGGGACCAGAATAAGTATACTACTGGGACCAGAATAAGTATACTACTGGGACCAGAATAAGTATACTACTGGGACCAGAATAAGTATACTACTGGGACCAGAATAAGTATACTACTGGGACCAGAATAAGTATACTAATGAGGCTAGAGTAAGTATACTACTGGGACCAGAATAAGTATACTACTGGGACCAGAATAAGTATACTAATGAGGCTAGAGTAAGTATACTACTGGGACCAGAATAAGTATACTACTGGGACCAGAATAAGTATACTAATGAGGCTAGAGTAAGTATACTAATGAGACCAGAATAAGTATACTACTGGAACCAGAATAAGTATACTAATGAGGCCAAAATAATTATACTACTGGGACCAGAATAAGTTTACTACTGGACCAGAATAAGTATACTAATGGGACCAAAATAAGTATATTAATGAGGCCAGAATAAGTATACTACCTGGACCAGAATAAGTATACTACTGGGACCAGACTAAGTATACTACTGGGACCAGACTAAGTATACTAATGAGGCCAGAATAAGTATACTAATGGGACCAGAATAACTATAATAATGGGTAATGGCTCTATAGGGATTTAGTCAAGGTGGACAATATACTCACAGTGAAAATGCCAAAGACTACTGAAACCCCTGGTTTCCACTCTAGAAATACACTGAACGTATGTATGTAGGAATGTTTTGTACAGTCAGTGTATTTCTAGAGTGTAAATCAGGGGTGTATTCACACAATTATATTACAATTACACATAGCCTACATTTGATGAAACTTGCTATAAAGATTTGCTTAGATTAGACAAACTAGATTATCGATAGCGTTATAACAACTGTATTAGTAGCATTACAATACCTGCGTTTTCGGGGTAAACTTCGTTCCAGAATCCAACAAATCCATGACAGAAGAACGTCACGTTTGGAAATTGATCCAAATTGGATTTCACTGTGCTTGAAATTTTTAATTATTTGTCTAGTCTCGGTCAAATTCTACAAGCCTTTAGAATGATTATCGACAGACTCGGTCCATTGTCTTCAATAGGATGGCAACAGCGACAGGTGTCTCGCAGGTAAATCCACACCAGTCATTACGAATTGGTTGTCATTTTTCCCCTATAGAAAGTATTCTGAAGGATATCAGAACAACCGAAAAGTTAATTAATTCCGACACTAATTTGTGTTTATTTAGTGTAACTAAATTTTTTTTCGATATTAAGCCTATTGTAGACAGAAACCAAGCCGCCTATCCATTCGACTTCCTGTGTACAGGTGATACACTGAACAGTAGGGGAGAAGGCTACTGACTGAATAGAGACGAACGAGGAAATAAAACCTGTGGCACATATTCTGCTCACCCATAGGTTACTATTACAATCCTGATGTCTTCAGTTAGACTACCCTTTCCTGGTCATAGTTTTGTATCCTGTAATATTTGTTAATTTTGAATCCCATAAAATGTCTGGTTTGCAGGACCAACAGCTCTGAGTTCCTCTCAGGGCTAGTGACTATCAAACAGAAGACAAATCACTGCCATTTAGATCAAATAAAGATATGGAAAGAAGTAGGCTAGTTGAGGACCTAAACCGATGTCATTATACGACTACAAATTGGTATGCTTAGACCACACACTGTATATTATACGGTATTTGTCTCTCACTGAAGGGCCAGTAGTCTGTCTGATCCCGCAACACTAGAGGGCGTAGTATACCATTTCAATATGTCAGTGAGTCTACGCGGTTGTTGTGCAGTTAACAATAGCTCCTGCGTCATCAGAGTGGTGTGTTTCGTGCAGTTTCATTGCAGTTTGACTGCATTGGCAGTATCATAAAAACGACAGCCATTTTTAGATCTGGGCCGAGCGGTGTACTGAAAGACCAGTATTAAACACTGTGGAAAAGACACAGCTGGATGAGTTGTTTGTATCTTAATCAAATAGTTATTGAGATAATTCACCATAGCCGCAGGAAGTAGTTTGTGGGTGGGGTCCTGCGAGTTTTTTTGCACCCGCTGAAGAGTCAATATTGGTCCTCTAATACAGGACTAGTAAAGGCCCAGTGCACTACTTTTGTGGAAATAAAATGTAAACTAAATATATTTGAGTGTTTACCAGCATTTGCAACTTAAGTTAATCTGATAATACTTGCGGAATATAAAAATACTTGCTTGGTGTATTTTTTCCAGTTTCTTGAAATACTTTGCAAATGCAACATATTGTGAAAACTGAAATGGTCTATTTTCCATAGGCGATCTTATCCAGAGTGGGAATCAAACCCACAACCCAAGCATTGGGGCGGCAGGGTAGTCTAGTGGTTAGAGCGTTGGACTAGTAAATGGAAAGTTGCAAGTTCAAATCAATGGTAGGCTAAGCATCAAGATGAAGGTAAAGTAGGGGTCAGGGGTTGACCATGATTTGCAGCGACAGTCTGTAATATTTCCAGTAATTTAAACTAAGAAAAAATCCTATCTATTACACCATTGTTTATGTTTAGGTTGTCATATGAAAGACAAATAATGTATGATGTATATATATTTTTTAAGTAATTATTCTCTCTTAAAATGTAATTTCTTGAAAACTACAGGTATATTATAGAAATCAAGTGCTATTTCCATTGTGAAAATCTCATGGGATGTAGTTGCTTCATTGTCTGTTTTGGTTGGTGGCCCTGGCGCACTCTGGGATTGTATGCACATTATGGAGTGTGGCTCTGACTCTGCTAGACTGTGGCCAACACTCCAATCCGGTAGGTGGCAACACGGCTGCTTATCTACTATTAACCAAATACCGGCAGTGCACTACAGAAGTTGTTCAGCGGTGGATGAGGTCTGGACGAGATGGGTGAAACATGCTTGGATGAGAAGGAATTTGATGACTGGTTTATCGAGTCTTTGAAAATGTAAGTACGAGGTATTTTGTGAAAGTGAGTTGAGACTTCCATGATGTCTTTTAGTTGCATAAATGATGCTTCACATCACACGTCTCTGCAGGAAAACAACAGGGGTACATTCACAGGCGTAACGTTTTAGGACGTTGTAGATAGGACTAGGTTATAGATCAAAGTAGCCCCTATACACCTCCCTTTCAGATACAATAATATTCATGAGTATCAACTTGAACATCCTACAAAAGTAATTGAATGGACCACAGAAAAAGGTAGGCCTGTTCATAATTGGCCCATGTTATAAGGCAGTACATTTGGATTATAACCAACAACATTGATTGTGTTTTATTGCTCTTTTGTCTTTACCTCACAGCTATCTGTGTCGCAGGTTGCAGTTGATCTAAAAATGACATTTTAGAGCTGCTTTTGCCTCTGAAGCTCTTTGCTGATGACAATTAGGTAATGGATTGAAATGATAAATGCTTCACGATATCAGTGATGAATTGGAATGTCAGTGACTGCCAAGGTGTCTGTCTATTCAATGTGTGCAGGGTCTTTGTGCAGTGCGAGATGTCAAAGTGGTCCATGGAGGTTTCTCAGATGGCGCCGTTCATTGCCTTAAACACATTCCAGGAACAAGGTAGATGGATCATAGTAGCCATTGCTTATGTAACTTCCTTTTGCTGTCATTAATATTCATCTTCTTACAGTTTTTCTCAATCGCGTACAAGTAATTTTGGGATATGTGTTGAAACGCATCTATAGCAGAACAGCAATGGCCAAATGCTCAAATATACACAACTTCTGTTCATTTTCTTTTTTTTGTACCTCACTTGCATATCTTAAACCACTTTTTGCAAAACTTGAAATACAAAATGTCATTAGTAAATACAAAACACACTTAAGTGTTTTGTTTACATAATATTAACACATTGTTTTAATCAGATGAGAAATGTCTGCAATTGTGTTCACTGTTTACAGCAATCAGTAAATACTACTGCACTACATTTCTAATCATCCCATCAGGTTCATACCATGTACAATATAGGGAAAGACCCAGGCAATAGGAACTCTCTTCTAGGAAGAGTCTTGGTGGTTCCAAATTTCTTCCACTTAAGAATGATGGAGGCCACTGTGTTCTTGGGGACCTTCAATACTGCAGAGTTTTTTGGGTACCTTTCCCCAGGTCTGTGCCATGACACAATCCTGTCTTGGAGCTCTACGGACAATTCCTTCGACCTCATGGCTTGGTTTTTGCTCTGACATTTACTGTCAACTGTGGGACCTTATATAGACAGGTGTGTGCCTTTCCAAATCATGTCCAATCAATTGAATTTACCACAGGTGGACTCCAAGTTGTAGAATGATGATCAATGGAAAAAAGGATGCACCTGAGTCTCAGCAAAGGGTCTGAATATTTATGTAAATAATATAAATTTGCAAAAATTTCTAGACCTGTTTTTGCTTTGTCATTATGGTGTATTGTGTATAGATTGATAAGTATTTTTTTTTTAATTAATCAATTTTAGAATAAGGCTGTAATGTAACAAAATGAGGATAAAGGGACTGTATGTATTGAATACATGGAATTGGTATGTGATGAATAAGTCCTGCACACAATGTGCTTATTTTCTTTTCTTTTTTTTATCAGGATTAATATTGGATTTGATGTGAATGGAATTGTTTCCTGAAATATGCATGAAAGGACAGTAATTACCCAGAATTCTGCACCTTTGGATAGTTGTACTTCCAATTTTGATCATCATGATTTAGTGACTGCAAAGAATGTACTGGGATTTTTAAAAGACAGATTCACTTTTTGTTTTGTCTGCATGGACCCAAGAGATAAGTATGGTTGCATTAGTCTTTTTGCAGGCAGTCATTTTTTTAAATGAATGTATTTGCTATTATGACAGTATAATATAGTTTCGATGACTATTTATATTTTAGGAAGGCAACTACATTTTGAAAACACATTTACTGTTTTGCAACAGAGTTCTGTGTCTTGTGGACTCTGTTTTTAAAATCGACAACATTGTTCCAAAAAATGCTTGTACGCATTTGAAAAAACTGTAAATGGCTTACTTTCAAACTCTTGTTTCTTGTGTCGTTACCAATGATGGCTTCAGCTCCAAGCTCCTGGTGTGGGACTTAGGAGGAGGTGATTGTGGTGAGTAAACCTACTGTCTCCTCGTCATATTTTCAGTGTATTACAGTGTAATCGACTCTCCACTTTATACTGTAGCTACATCCACTAGGCATGGATGATTTACAACCTGATTAGGTCACAGTACACATTGGTCTTGCCCACATTGAAAGCACATTTCTGTTGCGTGATTTGTCTTCAAATGATAGATGTCATAAAGAGTACTGGAGACATACAACTAAAGAGGGCATCGTCAGATAAAGGTGTCAAGGCAGCCTCCGGATGAACTGGAAACCCCAGCATTCTCCATGGCTCTCAGATCAGCGATATTCAACTGACTGAGCTGATGTCAGGGAAACCACTTTACTCTGTAGATAATAACCTGTTTTATATACACTGTAGCCTTTTTGGACTGTGTCGATTTATAATTTCCTTTACAATATGATATTGGGTGTAGAAACACATCTATAGCAGTTATTTTGTTTTCTTCTATCACAGAAACAGACAGTCCAGATGCACTGAGCTCCCTGCAGTTTGTGAGTGGCACTGTATTTCTCGCTTGTGCCTGCAATGGTGACCTGTATGTGGGGGACACACGGAAGCCTTCAGCTCTTCAGCAAACCCCAGCTGGAGGGAGAGAGGGAGCCCAATGGTGTATGGGTGTTAAGCCAGACCTGTTCTCATCAGACCCATCCTCCTGTAGTGTAGCACGGCTCTCCTCCTCCTGCCAAGTGTTTGTGTCTGATCTTAGGGACCTAAGAGCCCCCGTGAGTAAAGCCCAGCTTGATGTCCAGAGGAAAACTATCGATAATGACTTCCTGAAGGTGACTTGGGCGCCAGCTTTAGACAACTGCCTTGCAGTTTCAGGTAAGCACCATGTCACTCTTTCATTTTTGTTGGATTAATGACATTAATGAATGTCTTGTGGACAGAGCAAAGCTGTCCTTGCTTTTTTAGAACGGCTGTCATAATAAAGCAACTTTTCCTCAATTACCAATTTAATTTATCTCCTCTTCTAGGTTTTGATGGAATGGTGCAAATCTACAACACTGCCTCTTGGAGACCGGAGTTGGTGGAATTCCAGCCTATTTTTGTCCACCGTGGTCACATGATGTCTGAGGATCAGTTTGACACTTCATCAGCTGTGGTCACAACTCATGTTTAGCATCCAAGTCGACCCAAGACTGTCCTCTCTGCTGCTGTAGACGGGTCTGTGCGTGTATGGGACTGGGTCGACAAAGCCACTGCCAGCTGTTGACATTCAAACAAACTTACAGTTCAATGTTAATCATTACGCAGCTTTGGACCTTGCCTGAAGTCTAAATATTTTTTTCATTATGTAAATATGTAAGGAAAAAACATCCTCTGTAAAGCACAATTTATTGGGATGGGATAAGATGATGTAAAAATACACTGTTATGAGTAGTTATTCAATGCTATGAGTAGTTATTCCATGCTATGAGTAGTTGTTCCATGCTATGAGTAGATGTTCCATACTAGGAGTAGTTGTTCCATGCTATGAGTAGTTATTGCATACTAGGAGTAGTTATTACATACTATGAGTAGTTGTTCCATGCTATGAGTAGTTATTACATACTAGGAGTAGTTATTACATACTATGAGTAGTTGTTCCATGCTATGAGTAGTTATTACATACTATGAGTAGTTATTCTTAAACTGTACACAGCGTTGCATTATGGAAGAGGTATTCTGAGTTTATATTATTATACAATACATTCGAAAAGTATTCAGACCCCTTGACTTTATCCACATTTTGTTACGTTACAGCCTTATTCTAAAATTGATTAAATATGTTTTCCCCTCATCAATCTACACACAATATCCCGTAATGACAAAGCGAAAACAGGTTTTTATACATTTTTGCAAATGTATAAAAAATAAAAACAGAAATACCTTATTTACATAAGTATTAAGACCCTTTGCTATGAGACTCAAAATTGAGCTCAGGTGCATCCTGTTTCCATTAATCACCCTTGCGATGTTTCTACAACTTGATTGGAGTCCACCTGTGGTAAATTCAATTGATTGGACATGATTTGGAAAGGCACACACCTGTCTATATAACGTCCCACAGCTGAAAGTGCATGTCAGAGCAGAAACCAAGCCATGAGGTCAAAGGAATTGTCCATAGAGCTCGCAGACAGGATTGTGTCAAAGCACAGATCTGGGGAAGGGTACCAAAACATTTCTGCAGCTTTGGAGGCCCCCAAGAACACAGTTGCCTCCATCATTCTTAAATGGAAGAAGTTTGGAACCATCAAGACTCTTCCTAGAGCTGGCTGACGGTCCAAACTGAGCAATCGGGGGAGAAGTGCCTTGGTCAGGGATTTGACCAAGAACCTGACAGTTCCTCTGTGGAGATGGGAGAACCTTCCAGGACAACCATCTCTGCAGTGCTCCACCAATCAGGCCTTTATGGTAGAGTGGCCAGACAGAAGCCACTCCTCAGTAAAAGGCACATGACAGCCTGCTTGGAGTTTGCCAAAAGGCACCTAAAGACTCTCAGACCATGAAAAACAGATTCTCAACAAGATTATCTGGTCTGATGACACCAAGATTGAACTCTTTTGGAGGAAACCTTGTATAGTGAAGCATGGTGGTGGCAGCATCATGCTGTGGGGATGTTTTTCAGCGGCAGGGTCTGGGAGACTAGTCAGAATCGAGGGAAAGATGAACGGAGCAAAGTACAGAGAGATCCTTGTTGAAAACCTGCTCCAGAGCGCTCAGGACCTCAGACTGGGGCAAAGGTTCACCTTCCGACAGGAAACAACCCTAAGCACACAGCCAAGACAATGCAGGAGTGGCTTCGGGACAAGTCTCTGAATGTCCTTGAGTGGCCCAGCCAGAGCCTGGACTTGAACCCAATCGAACGTCTCTGGAGACCTGAAAATAGCTGCGCAACGACGCTCCCCATCTAAACTGACAGCGCATAAGAGGATCTACAGAGAGGAATGGGAAAATTCCCCAAATACAGGTGTGCTAAGCTTCTAGCGTCATACCCAAGAAGACTTGAGGCTGTAATCGCTGCCAAAGGTACTTCAACAAAGTACTGAGTAAAGGGTCTGAATACTTATGTAAATATGATAGTAAAATATTTTTATTTATTTATAAATTTGCAAAAAATGATAACCTCTTTTTGCTTTGTAATTATGAGGTATTGTGTGTATATTAATGATGTGAAAAAAAGCCATTTAATCAATTTTAGAATAAGGTTGTAACGTAACAAAATGTGGAAAAAGTCAAAGGGTCTGAATACTTTCCGAATGCACTGTATTTTATAAGAAAGCAAGATTGTTCACTTTTGTTACATAATTGATAATAACATGTTAATAAGTAAACTGATTTCTTCATCTACCTGCTAAATAAGTTCAACCCTGGCCTGGAGATAAAGGTGGAAGGCAGTTGCACCACATTGTTTGCTCACAACACTTTGTAAATCAAAAAGCTAAACATAGTTTATCAGATTTGTTACATTTATTTTCAAAAGATAGTTCTGCATGCCATTCACAGAAATGATTAACAATATGTTTTCTGCATAGCCAAGGATACAGGCAGGGACAGGATTGTGCAGATAGTTGAGACAGGACTAATATTGTAGCATTACTTAGAGACAGGGAAAAATAATCTAATTTGGCACATTGGAGTTCTCAGCAAATGAAGCTGATCTGTCCTTTAGCAGACACTTTTCAGAGTGGCTCACTGTCATTACAGAGGGTCTGAACAACAGCATAAATTACATCAATAACATTCACAAATGACATAGTCATAACATTTATAATGCTATGGGGAATGTTTGAACTGTCCAGACAGGGATACAATGTGCATAAAGACAGGGTTGGATAGTGTGGCATTGGGAAGCCCATGCAGTTTGAACAGATGAGTCACAGTAGATAACAAACAACTTCATGATCGAGGGATGTCTGTTCATTCAACAGGGAGCAGAGTTGTGGCTGAGCAGGTTGTTCTCTTCACAGTGTGCTTGACAAGCATGAGGAACTGAATCCTTTGAATCAATGTAGAGGTGAAAGGAGTTACATTGCAGAACTAAGTAACAAACGTATGCTGTTTAAATAGACTGTCGTCCCATGACAGCATGCATTGCAGTTGATAGTCCGACTTCATAAAATGATCACATCTACAGATTATATCACATTTAACTATGATTGCATTTCAATGACATTTTAGTGTAAGTTGCCTTTTCTACACAAAACGACTTTGATATAAATGATCATATTCTTTTCAGATTGCTTATTTTTCTATACTAATAAAGTATAGGGATGATAATGCATCTACTGACCACTGAATCTGATTGGAGTTAGAGTGTATTTCTGAAATACAACCCTAACGAAAACCTAGAAGGTCTTTTCTTTCTCATCAATGGTCTGCATGACATCACTGAGTGGAAAAGACACAAAAGCAATCTGTTCAATCTCACTCTTCTCCCCACATTCCATCAGGCAAGCAAAGTGCTCAGTGTCCTCACTGTAGGCCAGGTCTGAGTAACCACTGGGTCCACTGTGGACGATCCAGGGCCGGTCCCAACCTGACGTGTGCAGTGGGGAACGGTTCAAATACACTCCCAAGTCTTTCCTCGCCCTCTTATTGGTCGGGTGGGTGAAGAGAAGCCAGGTTTGCGTGTCTGAGGCCCGTGGTGATGATGTGGTACCACCCATGCCCTCTTCACCTTGCTCAGGGGCAGGGAAGCCAATCACACTACCTTGGCAACCACCATGGCCTGGCTCCACTAACCTCGGAGCCAAGCGAGGCTTGTCATAGTAAACCCCACTGCTCTCACTCAGAGCCTCCACTCTATGTCCTCCATGGCGGGCGTTGCAATACAGGTGACTCCTGCCCTCGTGGTCTATGATCTCTGCCATCTCACACTCACAGGACTTTCTTTGAAGCATCCTGCCCATTTGCCATGTCTGACCGAAGTCGTCACTGTATATTGAGAGAGCATGAGGCTGTACCGTGAAGGGGAAGGGGAAGGAGAAGCATTTGAAGTGGATATAATAGGCATAGGTAGGTATGATCAATCTTCCACTCTCCATTTGAATGCCATGGCCTGGTCCCACAGCAAATGTAGCCCACCTTCTGACCGTTTTGCCAATCACACTCTCTGTCAAGTCCTTTGTCGGGCTCCAGCTCTGGCCCTCATCATTACTGGTGATGTAGCACAGGTGGGTCTTATTCTTGCCTGTCCTGATCTGATGGTGCTCTGAAGTGTTCCCTAAAATGCAGATGAAAAACAGGAATAGAGTCTTGGTATTCTTCTCATACACCGGGCAGGGGTTCATGGTGCGGTGGTCTGGTAAACATGCTGACAACAGCTCCTGGGATTCTGACCACTGGGGAACAATGGAAAATAATTTAAACAAAAATTAACAAGTAGAAACTGTAAGCTGTATGAAACAACTCAATTAAAGATGAACACCTTCAACTGTGTATTATGACTGTGATGTGTTTAGATTTGGAGGGGACATTTACCTGAGTGGATCCATTTTGTTGAGTTCCTCGCCTCATAACAATACTTTTTGCATCACTGTCACTGAGGGAAGAGCGCTTTTCTGCAAAGGCAAGGAATGTCTGACTCTCTTTTAGGTAAATGAGAGCTGGAATTCTGTATCTTGTCCCAGTTTGCTCCTGTTTGAACAGAGTTGTTTTTGCAGGTTGCATTTCGATTCCTGGTAAATAACTCCTTGATGATGTGTTCCCCATAGCTGAAATTGCTGGTTCCTGCTAACAGAGGGATTACTTCAAACACACATGACATATCACCTGAGCCACTAAATTCACTATATTTATTCCCTTGACATGAAAGTAAGGCGTATAGGTTGAATCGGATAAACGCTTCGCACGACTGCTAGCTTACATTCAAGTAAATCATCAAGCCATTTTACATGCAAAAAGATGGTCTACTACGTCGACGTCGTTATAAGCCAGAACACATACTTACAGGAGCAGGCTTCTTAGCCTACAAATCACACCGTTGAGTCGTGAGACCCAGTTAAAACGAGCATAGCGTTAGCTACCTCTAAAACTATTTATTATTATTATTTTTCCTTTCGCTATTAAATGTGGAAGCGTGTCGTGAAATAACAGCGTACGTAGCTCGTCTGGGGTGTATTCATTACGTCCTGCAACGGAAACCGTTTACCGTTGAAGAACCAAACGGGGGCAAACAGAGCATATGGAACAACACCGCTACCAACATGAATTTGTCCAATTGAAACTCTCGTTTTTGTTGCAAATTTGCACATTTCCATTTGGAGTAAACGTGTCTGTTGCTAAACGTTTTACAACATAATTGCTGTAATGAATACACCCATGTTGTGTGAAAGTCAGTGGCGGCAAAAGAGACCAAAACATTCTATACTGCCAACAGCTGGAGGGAATGTAGTCCCGACTTGTTGACGTGTTGCTAGGATACCGGAGTCTTGACTGATTGGATGTTTATCCATGTACGCACATCATGAAAATTGTGGGTTTTTTTTTATGTCTGGCTGGTAAATTAACAGTTATGGTAAAATAGGTCAATTTGGGCTGTAAATTGTGTAAATAATCTGGATAGCTCTCAACAAAAAGGTACTTGCGGTAGATGTAACAGTGGACGTTAATGGCTGCAGCCGGACTCTACAAATTAGATGTGGGAGACAGTTACCCCGCCAATTGTTTTCCCATCCGACCATTGTTTCATCAACGAAAAAACGGTATGAATTCACCACTCTCTAACAGCAATAGTATTCACTGTTCACTGTAGTTTTATCACTTCACTGATAGGCCTATCGAATGGCATTTGATTAATCTACCCAAGACTGTCTGGAATAAAATAATTCAGCATGGTGCTTGTTTTCTGTTGATTCGTTAGGGGCTGGTCACTGGCTGGTTGCTCACAGAAATGCAGTGGAACATAAATACAAAAATACACGAACTAAGAAATCAGAGGGAAACAGTTTTGCCTCAAACTCAATTGTGTCTGAGTGCACACGGGTTGAAGAGTGTGCGACATCAGATATTCCTGGCTACACATTGGATGCTCCTCTCCTGGTAAGCAAAGAACACATTTGGTTTTACAACTCTTTTTCAGAAAATCGCAAATCCATGCAGTAAACAATGAACAATGTATCTATGAAATAATATATTTAATCTCATTAGTTAATAAAAATAACTATTTTGAGATTGTTTTATATTGCCTTGTAGTTGTCATTGCATTGTGTGGACAAGCCATCTGACCTGTGCTCTGTTGACATCAGTGAGCAGAGATTGAATTTGGTAAGATTTGCTCTTTGAGCGATTCATTTAATTTAGTGTTGGATGAATTCAAACAGTCTTAACTCCAATGGGAGATAGTTTATAGGTAGACACATAGCTTCATAAAGTTCAGTAATGTTTGAAGTTTTTTTCTTTCTTCAACAGATCAATACAGAAGATTTCCTGGATTTTGAGAATGTTGCTTATGTCAACGCATCTGACAACAGTCTTACCATAGGTATATCATGTAATTATGTGCTTTTTCTTCATTATTTAACATCTTATACATAAATGTTCATTTAAACAGAATAGAAAAGTAACAACAAAAATGATTTTCTGTTTCAGAGCCTTTTGGTAAATTCCCCTCCCTGAGGGAACTTGAGCTATCCTTGAATGGCCTCTGCAATGTGACACTCAATGCGGAAGACTTCCCTCACCTGGAGGTAAAATGACACTATGGTTCTACAATACCCTGTACTCTCATAATTAACATGTTGGCAAAGCTATATTGGAAAGGCAGATACATTTATTGTTTAAGCCAGATGTTTTTAGATGTTCTAATTGAATCCCTACACTGACTTGGATTGAGAAGGAATTACCTTAATCTGTCCCAACTAAATTATGTTTAACTGTATTTCATGTGGCACAGGTGTTGGATTTGTCTTACAACAATCTGTCTGGTGATGACATCATGTCCGTTGGTCTACTTCCCTGTCTGAAAGTCCTTCATCTCACCGGGAATCAACTTCAGTTTCTTCCTCCCAACCTGGCAGCCCCTCCCCATGGCCCCTCACAACGGTAAGTTTATGTTACTGGAATCAAATTGTTTTTATTGTAAATAGTCAACTTTTTACTGTAGTGCAGTTTTCTGGTTTAGTTCACCCAGTCATTGATGAAATATTCCTACTCAACAGGGTTTAACGACAGGAATGAAATGAGTGGCTTCCTGGTGTGCAAGTGTTCAGAAACGTGGCTCTTGTTAATTGTTATCTGCTTACAGTTTATGGTGTAGTACCCTATATTCCGTTAGGTGGCAGTATAGAATTACAAAGAAGAGAGATTTACATTCTGTCTCGTTATACAAGTTTGCACTGAATACCTGCAAACAGTGATGGACAATACACACTTAAAGTAATTTTATGAAAACTATAAGTATGTGGAATAATAAGCTAATATTTACTCCTACTGAATAGCGCAAAGGATAATGGCATGCGATTTCAAACTCTTGAAGTGCTGATGCTAGATGACAATAAGCTGTCCTCTGGTGTCTTCAGCAGCCTTGCCAACCTGAAAAGGTCAGTCATTGTTTATAAAGTTAGTACTTTTACTGTCCACAGTATGGTAAATTAAGAAAATACTCCAATACATTACAGTGCATAATACACACCTACCTGTATACCGACTGTACAGTGCCTTGCGAAAGTATTCGGCCCCCTTGAACTTTGCGACCTTTTGCCACATTTCAGGCTTCAAACATAAAGATATAAAACTGTATTTTTTTGTGAAGAATCAACAACAAGTGGGACACAATCATGAAGTGGAACGACATTTATTGGATATTTCAAACTTTTTTAACAAATCAAAAACTGAAAAATTGGGCGTGCAAAATTATTCAGCCCCTTTACTTTCAGTGCAGCAAACTCTCTCCAGAAGTTCAGTGAGGATCTCTGAATTATCCAATGTTGACCTAAATGACTAATGATGATAAATACAATCCACCTGTGTGTAATCAAGTCTCCGTATAAATGCACCTGCACTGTGATAGTCTCAGAGGTCCGTTAAAAGCGCAGAGAGCATCAAGAAGAACAAGGAACACACCAGGCAGGTCCGAGATACTGTTGTGAAGAAGTTTAAAGCCGGATTTGGATACAAAAAGATTTCCCAAGCTTTAAACATCCCAAGGAGCACTGTGCAAGCGATAATATTGAAATGGAAGGAGTATCAGACCACTGCAAATCTACCAAGACCTGGCCGTCCCTCTAAACTTTCAGCTCATACAAGGAGAAGACTGATCAGAGATGCAGCCAAGAGGCCCATGATCACTCTGGATGAACTGCAGAGATCTACAGCTGAGGTGGGAGACTCTGTCCATAGGACAACAATCAGTCGTATATTGCACAAATCTGGCCTTTATGGAAGAGTGGCAAGAAGAAAGCCATTTCTTAAAGATATCCATAAAAAGTGTCGTTTAAAGTTTGCCACAAGCCACCTGGAAGACACACCAAACATGTGGAAGAAAGTGCTCTGGTCAGATGAAACCAAAATTGAACTTTTTGGCAACAATGCAAAACGTTATGTTTGGCGTAAAAGCAACACAGCTGAACACACCATCCCCACTGTCAAACATGGTGGTGGCAGCATCATGGTTTGGGCCTGCTTTTCTTCAGCAGGGACAGTGAAGATGGTTAAAATTGATGGGAAGATGGATGGAGCCAAATACAGGACCATTCTGGAAGAAAACCTGATGGAGTCTGCAAAAGACCTGAGACTGGGACAGAGATTTGTCTTCCAACAAGACAATGATCCAAAACATAAAGCAAAATCTACAATGGAATGGTTCAAAAATAAACATATCCAGGTGTTAGAATGGCCAAGTCAAAGTCCAGACCTGAATCCAATTGAGAATCTGTGGAAAGAACTGAAAACTGCTGTTCACAAATGCTCTCCATCCAACCTCACTGAGCTCGAGCTGTTTTGCAAGGAGGAATGGGAAAAATGTTCAGTCTCTCGATGTGCAAAACTGATAGAGACATACCCCAAGCGACTTACAGCTGTAATCGCAGCAAAAGGTGGCGCTACAAAGTATTAACTTAAGGGGGCTGAATAATTTTGCACGCCCAATTTTTCAGTTTTTGATTTGTTAAAAAAGTTTGAAATATCCAATAAATGTCGTTCCACTTCATGATTGTGTCCCACTTGTTGTTGATTCTTCACAAAAAAATACAGTTTTATATCTTTATGTTTGAAGCCTGAAATGTGGCAAAAGGTCGCAAAGTTCAAGGGGGCCGAATACTTTCGCAAGGCACTGTATATATCTGTAAACTTCCATAGCAATATGGCATGTCCATTTTAGGCTACAGCATTTAAACCTGCAAGGGAATCGTATCTCAGAGGTACCAGAGGTGTTGCCGAGGAACCTGCAACAGAAGGGATATCTGCAACACCAGCAGGTGTTTCACAAACAAAATGGTGACCTACAGGACCTCAGGAATCACCGTGTCTTTGAGGGGCTGGAGACTGAATACATGAATGGTTGGTATGCTATATTTTTAAAATAACGTAGCTGGCTTGTACACTTCTTCGGACAATATTCATGTGTTTACTATTTCTTAAATCTAGCCGTCTCCGGTGTTCCGGAAAACCAGCATGAACATATCAAGAACAGTTCAGAGGTACAAAGTTGTTATGGTGATTTGTATCACTTCTTTGTGCTTTTATAACTCCTTCATACTCTATAACACTAACACTTGCAACTTATTGCTCTTTTTTCTGCATGTTCTTTCTATTATAGGATGAGTGTGGTCAATCCAAAAACGATTCCCCCATTCGCATATCCCTTGACACTGAGGAATTTTCTGGAGCATACGGTTTGCCACTACCAGAGCTTTGTTTCCTCAATCTGGCTGACAATAAGGTCTGTATATTGTCTGAATATATTTGGGAAGACTATACTGTGAGTAAGTGGAGTCACTTGTGTCTCATTATTGCCTCCAGATTGTTGAGGAAGAAGCACTGTTGTCTGTGGCCCTGTTTCCTATGCTCAGTGAGATTGTTATTCACTCCAACCCACTGACCACACAGAGAAGTGGTATGTTGACTCTCTATATTTATTTGAAGCCTTTATTAGATATGAATTTGAGCTTTTGTTAAATAATCTATTTAAGTATGAACACAGACATTTTATTAAAGTTCCAATGCAGCCATTTGAATCTCAATATCAAATCATTTAATATGGTAAACAAATAACCAAAAATAGCTTCTTAGCAAAGAGCAATTTCTCAAGCAACATTTTTGCTAGGACTGTCTGGGAGTGGTCTGAGTGAGTAGGGGAAAAATTAAAACTAGCTGTTGGCAGAGAGGTTTGGAACTCTCTTTCTTATTGGCTAATTTACCGCCTGGTGATGTCACCAGGAAAGCCAATACTCCATCCCACCAAAACAGGCTGCAATTTCAGGCGGTCTTTTCAAACAGCTGTTACACCAAAACGGCATTTATCAGAATTTTTATAATTTCACAGTATTGTTCCTAACTCATAGAGTGGAAATATATATAAAACACAGGAAATCAAGTGTTTGATTGCACTGGGCCTTTAACTTTTTATTCTTGTCATTTATTGTATTTCCATCCAGGTGACCCACCACTTCTGACATACTTTCTCCAGGAAAGGTTGGGTATTAGAATTAGGCGCAAAAAGACATCAGAAGTTGTGAAGCCCCCTTTGATATTATGTATTGACTCAAAACGAAAGGTTTGAATGCAATATTCTTAATCCATATTTTGGCATAGCACATGCTCATTTAACTAGGAAGTAAGATATAACTGCACATTTTTGACTGCACTGTCTTACTTTTCATTTCAATATGTTTCAAACTCAATGCATCTTACATCATTCGGGTCTAACAGAGACTTTTGATTTTGAAACTAATTGAGGAACATTCACATTTAGATTTTTCTTCAGGTAAAAAACAAAATCCCAAAGGTAACAAAGGTGCCTTTATTGATTCTCCTTGAAGAACCTTCTAGTCCTGCCTTACTTGATCCTGGCTCTCTGGAGGAGAAGCATGTTGAAGATCACTGTACGAATCCTCTCTCAGTAGAGAGAAAGTCAACAGAAAAGTCTGGCTGCTCCTCACACGCAATGGATGAGGGAAATAAACAGGAATCCATGGGAACTGCTCATAGAGTCGAGGCCATAGAGGATGCAATAGAATCATCAGATGATACCTTCCAACATGGAGAGTCATTCTTTGTGACGCAGGTAATTTGAAGGGTCTCTTTCATGATATTCAAGAGGACAGTTATTTGCTTTGGTTGAACATGCCAATGTACAGTATGGTGACATGAGTATAATAGTTAACTTGTTATTCTCAGGTGACAGATTTACATGATGAATCTGAATACCATCTGCTATCTGACGAGACAGAAGAAGTCAAAGAGATTGAGGAGAAAAATGAGTCAAATGCAATTCCAGGAAAATTCAGAGGCTTTGAATTGCTATTGGATGCCAAACCAGATCCAGACATGGTGGAGCCTGTTGGTGAGGAGGACCCTTTTATGAATCATTTAAGTCAAATTTTCCTACGAGTCAACGGGATTGTGGGCAATTTCAATGCTGCACTCCCTTAAGTAATGTAATCTTATGTGTTCTACAGGACTACAACACACTGTGAGAATGTTGGAACAAAAACTCAAGAATCTCCTAGTTTACAGAGATTCCAAACCTAACCTTGATTGCCTGCAGAAGCCATATGAAGAGAAGGAGAAAAGGGTGAGCTATGTGAATAACATTCAAAGCACATGCCTACTAGTGAAAATGTCACATGATCTTATCTGTCACGTGTTATCTGCTTCAACCTGTTGAGTTGTGTGTCAGTCATCCATATTTAATAATAAAACAACAACAACCTTTAATTCTCAGATTGGAAATCTACCATCTCTGAGACCAAGAAAGCAGAGAGGAGAAAGAGTTGAAGAGATGCTCATACAAATAAACGAGAGGAAAACAATCAGCAAAATCCCTCTAAGTACTAAACCTCTTTTTATTGTCATCAATAACATGGGAAGTGAATATCTATCTATTTATTATATGTAATATTATTTGTTAAGTATGTAATCCTGTTCTTTCATAGCTAACGTTTTAGAAGGCAAGGGCGTCTTCAAGGATGAGTATGAAGAGGCTTTGACTTTGCTGAGGGATATGAAGAAAAGGTACAAGATGGTTCACATGAAGGCAGTGGAGCAAGCAACACATATTGAGTATGAGAGGACCACCAACCACAAGTAGA
This sequence comes from Oncorhynchus clarkii lewisi, assembly GCF_045791955.1. Lineage (NCBI taxonomy): Eukaryota > Metazoa > Chordata > Actinopteri > Salmoniformes > Salmonidae > Oncorhynchus > Oncorhynchus clarkii. Next base: position 31,110,284 of record NC_092175.1, on the reverse strand, counting down.
GATTCACAAACTCTGTTACTTTCATGAAACATGAACATTAAACAATCAACCAAACACTCTTCTTCCAATTTAGGTGAAGAGAATGATCAGCTACAAATTATTTCTGGGCTGAAGGGAAAACGTTCTTATTGAGTTTATTTAGCCCATCTATGACAACTGTTAATGTATAACATAATGTATATGTATAACATTATCATCATGCATTTGTTTGTCTTTCATTATTAAATAGCTCTGTTTCAACTTTATTCAACCTTGACAAGAAGGTGACAGTGGATCTTGCAAAGGGAGGCACTGTCACCCAGGCTCATGGCAGTTTTGTATTTCAGTGGGGTATCAATAAAATCTGTTTTAATAAATTAGTTGGTAAAACAATCTAACAAGGTGCCAATGTGATATGGGGTGACCTGTCATCACTTCAACTTTGTGTGTCGTTATGATTCTGTACAAATACTATGCAACAGACCCTGAACGCTTGATACTCTTGAACATATCCCGCGCAAACACTCATGACAGGAAGTAAATAAAGGACCGTAAGTGACGTCGGTGTGTTCCCGCCTGAAACGGAGGCAAAAGAGCTATCGAATAGATAGCAACATACATTGGACAATGGATGACCTTTCTTTGGATAACATTGATGAATTTGTCAACGACCAGTATAAAATCGTAAGTCACTTAGCTAACTAATCTATCTCGACCGATCCAACTAGCTGTTCGGGTCAGCTACCTGACTGCTCAGGCTAGATTGCTATCACTTGCCCACCTTGCTATTGTCGAATGATGCAGTGTAGTTTTATGACTGCATCAGGTCCCGAAATTGTGTGACTACACAGTCGGTTGGGGGAAACTTCGAGCAGTATTCCTTCCTAGAAGATAGGAATATAACATACCAGATCGAGCTTGCAAGTCTCAGGGTAAACTACATAAATTGGGTCGGAACTAGAAGCACAAGCATTTCGCTACACTCGCATTAAAATCTGCTAACCTTGTGTATGTGACCAATACAATTTGATTTGTATGGATCCCACAGATCTCTGTTGACAACATACTTTTTTTTTTTAACTGTGTGTGTGCTAACAGGTGACATACAAATGGCTGAGTCTCACTCTTGGGGTCCATGTCAACTTAGCCAAGCAATGTGTATCCAGATCCAACCTCCTAAACTGCCTTTTACAACCGAGTCCATCATGATGCGTACATTTCAGAATGCTATATCATTACCTGGACCGCAAGAGGAACGAAAGCTCAGCTCTGCTCCATGCTACCTACCTTGTGTCTGTGTAACGGATGTGAAACGGCTAGCTTAGTTAGCCTGGGCGCTAAATAGCGTTTCAATCAGTGACGTCACTTTCTCTGAGACCTTGAAGTAGTAGTTCCCCTTGCTCTGCAAGGGCCGCGCTTTTGTGGAGCGATGGGTAACGATGCTTCGAGGGTGACTGTTGATGTGTGCAGAAGGTCCCTGGTTCGCGCCCGGGTATGGGCGAAGGGGACGGTTTAAACTTGTACTGTTACATCTGGCAAGTTTGTCAAGAATGATACCACGGTAAGAGAACAAGCCAAAATGCCCAATTTCATTCACCATGCCCCTACACAACTCGACATTAAACAGTAGGCCCATTTGGAAACAACATTGGACATAGGATTCTTGCTTTGTTTTTGGTATGTCTGAGTTTGTACTTAGGTTATTTTTCAATGCTTTTTTCCCCTTAAGTGTCACAAGGTGTCATTAGTGCAAGAGGATCAGTTGGAGGGTAAATGACCAGTTCACCTGCCTCCTTTCCTAACTCCATCTAGATGAATATGAAGTGTTGTGAATGTATAAATGTCATGTGTTGTAGATGTGAAGTCGAAGCAGAGCCTGACCGTCAGCGTACAGTGTTCAGAAGACAGTGCTGGAAGACAGTGGTCCCCTGTACAGTGCGGATTATGATGCTGTGAAAGAGAACCTAAGGAACTGCAGCAGGTATATCCATCTTCACACTTCTTACTTGACTCAGTCAAAATAATAGATTAAGAAATGACTGTTAAATATAAAGTTTGGTGAGTTATTTATCAGAACATACCTATCTATTTGCAGGTACAGTGCAATTCGCTGTGCTGATGCAGTATCCATGTCCTCGACAGAGGTGCAGCAGGCTCATGAGATGACACAGGCCCCACCGCTAGAGACGTCGCACACCAAATCTGGCATCAATGGTCATTCTAGTCTGGCCTCTAAACCCACCTCCAAGCAGTCCAAAGGCGTTATGGGAATGTTTGCAAACAAGAATGTCTCCAAGAATCAAGAGTCAAGCAAAGAGTGAACATTGGAGCAGAGAGAGGATGCACCTGTGGTGCGTGTTTCTGTGCTCTGCAAAAGCCATGTGATGTTCATTTCATCCAGTACAACCCATAATGCTATACCTTGTGATGTCACATTTATTTGATATTGTAGGTTGAGCCCTCCAAAACTAAACCAGCTCCAAAGACACATCCTATGAGTAACTTCTTTGGGAATAAAGCAACCAGTGAGTTTTTCAACATTCACATATCATATATGGGGATATCGTTCTATAATTTCACATGTAAATACTGCACTATTGTCCTTTACATCTCTTAAGATAAATCCTGTATGTCCGCCACATCTGGCTTACATCTGACAAATCCATCAAGGAAGAGGTAGAAGCAGCCCATATGTCCTCTTCAGTGGATGAGAAGCCCTCAAGCCCAGTCTGTAAAGCAGAGACTCCTGTCAAGGAGGAACTACCAAAAGGTGCTGTGGTTGAGAAAGATATTAGGTGTGTATTATTAACTCTTGTAGGAGTCCTTGTATGAATATACAACTTGTGTCATAATTAAAAAATACCATGGGCACTGCAGTGATTAGAAGAGGAAGTATTTGTTTGACACAGGGCTTGTATAGTATATTAGAACCAGTGATGAATCTTAAGGATTTTGGTCACCATCCAGGCGGGCTAGTAGACAGTTTTTTTTTGTGTTTTTTTTACTAGCCTGGGTCTTATTCGTATTCAAAGTCTGTGCCGAGCGATACTTGTAAAAAATAATAATCAAATAACAATAATTCCCTGGCCACCGGGCTAGTTGGCACATGTTCTACTAGCCCAGTCTGAAAAGTGCTAGCGGGCTAGCTTAACTTCCATCCCTGCTCAGAACCAACATCTCGCAGAAACCTTGTCATCTTGGTGAACGGTGAGTGTTTTGAATGGCATTTCCAGAATATGCTTTAACAGAATATTTTCCTTTCAGTAGTAAGAGCAAGCGTCTTGACCATTCCGATAGTGAAGAGAAGAAGAACAAGCGTTGGAGGATAAAGAAGCCCCAGTCAGACAGTACTGATGATAAGGGTAAGATGAGCTGTAAAGGGAGGGCATGCTTATTGCTCAGGCTCCCCTCGACATTCACACTGGACTTCAGAGTTCAACTGTTTCATGGTTAATAACATAACTATTCTATGTTAGTTATTCCAGATTCTCCTCCGAGGTTGCAAGAACAGAGGGGCCCATCACCAAGCCTTCTGAATCAAAAAAAGAAAGAACCTTTTGCTATTTTTCATTCAGATGTAAGCGTTCACATTTTTTTATTTAAGTACTAAACTGTTGAAGTTGCAGGATGTTATTAGTTAGACATTTTTTTTAATTTTTTTTATCACCAATTTGTAATGATCGTTATCTACCTATCAGTCCATGCAGGAGCTTTCGGATTGTAAGAGGAGGAAGAGGAGACCTGTCTTGAAACCGCGCACCTTTTTGGATGACTTTTTCTTTGGATGACTTTTTCTTGTAAACATTTTGCTTAAGTATAACGCCTCTGACATACACATGACGCCTATTTCTTCTCCTTGAAGTGTGTGTCTGTTAAAGCTAAGATGAGAGATATATATATATCTATATATATATATATATCTCAATGTCTTAATGATGTCTCATCTCAAAACCATTTTAAACTGTCTACCTTCCAGTGACTGAGAAAGAGAGTGAATCCCACTCTGAGACGGAGGATGACTTTAAGGCAAGTAAACCATCCCAGATGAATCCAGACCCACCAAAACCATCAACTGGCAAGAAAGGGGAGGAGAAGAGAAGGAAGAATGTTGCAGCCTCTAATAAATCAACTAAGCAGGCTTCTATTATGGGATTCTTTCAAAATAAATGATCGACATACTCTCAATGTACTGAACACTGAGAAGATTAACATCCATTTTGAGGGACTTGAGGCCCAGGTGGAGAGAATCTAGACTGACGCACATTATCAAATGTCCCGGCAAAATTTGGAAGAATGCTGTAATTTTTTGAATATATTTCCACATTACTGTATATGATAAAGTGGCATAAATATATCCACAACACATTGTAAAGTACTGTCAGAGATAGTTGACCATTGCCATGTTATTGTAGCATTTGTTTTGTGGGTTTGAAATTGGTTACAATTCTGCAAGTATTGAAGGGGGGGGGGACCAGAACAGATTCTGAACAGCCGCAGTACGGCACGCTCTTACCTGCCTCCTCAACTGGTGCCTTTCCTTGGGTCTTGTGGAAAAAAATGTCTGTCTGAATGCTTTTTTTTTTTTTTTTTATGGTAAAAAATTAACTTGAATGTTTAATCTGCATTTTTATTAAAGATAGTGTTTTCATATATTTACTTGTGTTCGCTACAGTATATTAAAGCCAAGTTGAAACATTTTCAATATTCACAATATACATTCTGATCAATCACGGAAATGGTAGGTGTAGAAAATGGGTATTCCCAAACTGGGGTGCAATGCTTTTGGTCAAATAAAAATGTGAATCACATTTTTTTTTAAATATTTTTTTTCCCCTCAGATTTTTAAACAGTCGATTTATATTTTCCAGCGGGGCTATACATTTGGGTGAGGTTTTTTTCTCACCTGAGGAGCCTCGTTTCACTGCCAAAAATCAAATAAAACCATCTAGTATTCAGTGAAATAACACCATGTCAAATATAGGTAGCCATATCAAATAATTAACATCCAATCACATTAACCCTTAATCTCTCCTGGGAATTCCACTAACGGTCCATATGTAGCTGCTGCTCATGTTGGTATCTGTACTGATGATGCAAAATAAAATAAAAATATTTCACCTTTATTTAACCAGGCAGGCAAGTTGAGAACAAGTTCTCATTTACAATTGCGACCTGGCCAAGATAAAGCAAAGCAGTTCGACACATACAACGACATGGAGTAAAACAAACATACAGTCAATAATACAGTATAAACAAGTCTATATACGATGTGAGCAAATGAGGTGAGATACAGTGCCTTGCGAAAGTATTCGGCCCCCTTGAACTTTACGACCTTTTGCCACATTTCAGGCTTCAAACATAAAGATATAAAACTATATTTTTTTGTGAAGAATCAACAACAAGTGGGACACAATCATGAAGTGGAACGACATTTATTGGATATTTCAAACTTTTTTAACAAATCAAAAACTGAAAAATTGGGCGTGCAAAATTATTCAGCCCCCTTATGTTAATACTTTGTAGCGCCACCTTTTGCTGCGATTTACAGCTAGGTATGTCTCTATCAGTTTTGCACATCGAGAGACTGAATTTTTTTCCCATTCCTCCTTGCAAAACAGCTCGAGCTCAGTGAGGTTGGATGGAGAGCATTTGTGAACAGCAGTTTTCAGTTCTTTCCACAGATTCTCGATTGGATTCAGGTCTGGACTTTGACTTGGCCATTCTAACACCTGGATATGTTTATTTTTGAACCATTCCATTGTAGATTTTGCTTTATGTTTTGGATCATTGTCTTGTTGGAAGACAAATCTCCATCCCAGTCTCAGGTCTTTTGCAGACTCCATCAGGTTTTCTTCCAGAATGGTCCTGTATTTGGCTCCATCCATCTTCCCATCAATTTTAACCATCTTCCCTGTCCCTGCTGAAGAAAAGCAGGCCCAAACCATGATGCTGCCACCACCATGTTTGACAGTGGGGATGGTGTGTTCAGCTGTGTTGCTTTTACGCCAAACATAACGTTTTGCATTGTTGCCAAAAAGTTCAATTTTGGTTTCATCTGACCAGAGCACCTTCTTCCACATGTTTGGTGTGTCTCCCAGGTGGCTTGTGGCAAACTTTAAACAACACTTTTTATGGATATCTTTAAGAAATGGCTTTCTTCTTGCCACTCTTCCATAAAGGCCAGATTTGTGCAATATACGACTGATTGTTGTCCTATGGACAGAGTCTCCCACCTCAGCTGTAGATCTCTGCAGTTCATCCAGAGTGATCATGGGCCTCTTGGCTGCATCTCTGATCAGTCTTCTCCTTGTATGAGCTGAAAGTTTAGAGGGACGACCAGGTCTTGGTAGATTTGCAGTGGTCTGATACTCCTTCCATTTCAATATTATCGCTTGCACAGTGCTCCTTGGAATGTTTAAAGCTTGGGAAATCTTTTTGTATCAAAATCCGGCTTTAAACTTCTTCACAACAGTATCTCGGACCTGCCTGGTGTGTTCCTTGTTCTTCATGATGCTCTCTGCGCTTTTAACGGACCTCTGAGACTATCACAGTGCAGGTGCATTTATACGGAGACTTGATTACACACAGGTGGATTGTATTTATCATCATTAGTCATTTAGGTCAACATTGGATCATTCAGAGATCCTCACTGAACTTCTGGAGAGAGTTTGCTGCACTGAAAGTAAAGGGGCTGAATAATTTTGCACGCCCAATTGTTCAGTTTTTGATTTGTTAAAAAAGTTTGAAATATCCAATAAATGTCGTTCCACTTCATGATTGTGTCCCACTTGTTGTTGATTCTTCACAAAAAAATACAGTTTTATATCTTTATGTTTGAAGCCTGAAATGTGGCAAAAGGTCGCAAAGTTCAAGGGGGCCGAATACTTTCGCAAGGCACTGTAAGGGAGGTAAAGGCAAAAAAAGGCCATGGTGGCAAAGTAAATACAATATAGCAAGTAAAACACTGGAATGGTAGATTTGCGATGGAAGAATGTGCAAAGTAGAAATAGAAATAATGGGTTGTGACAAAAACTCACACTCATTCTTCTGTTTAATAAATGTAGTGTATAGTGTGTGTGTGTGGCAGGCTTACAATGATGGCAAAAAACAACATTTGAGAGTGTGCTGACCCTGGTGCTGAGAGGGGGTACGCAGCTGGAGGTTGAATGTTTGAAGGGGTATAGGACTATAAAGTTTGGGAACCACTGGTGTAGAAAACACAGCGGTGGCATTTTAGATGCATCGTATCTTTGAGTAATAGGTTTGCTTCCTATGGTTTTGACATGCATGATATCACTTTGGCACAATGAGGCACTCAGGTTATGTTTGATACACAATGGTCTGCCTTTGGCAGGGCTTAACTTTGGAAGCACACTTTGGAATCCACTGGTGTCTGATCCAGTGCCACAGCCGTGTTATTGCTTGCTGCACGGCTTGCAACGTCCCTTGATGCAGGATAGTACCCTGTCCCTTTGACAGGCTTATCAATTGAAACTGTCTCTCTGAATTTCACAGGACCAGATGAAATGACATTCATGTGATTTGGGAATGTATGTTTGGATTAATTTCATCAATCAACAGTTACCAAATCTGAACTGACCCCAATCTTACTTTAGGTGCTCTGGGTCAAGAGCATGAAAGTTGTCTTATTTTAGATGCCAACGTAAGACATTACACATTTGTAATATATCATATTAGTGAATAATAAAATAACACATTGCGTGTGCCATGCAGTAAGCAGAGTTGCTTTCATGAGTAAAAGGCAACTGTTGAGCAAACCCATGCAATGGAAAAACAGGCCACGGATGGTCTAAACTGAGGCAGGGTTCCCTCTCCATGACTTGGCTATGCAATGAGGGAACATGATGAACTGTTTCCAGGTTTCTTCAAAGGTACATTCGTGTGAGGGAGGGGCTGGGAGATTCATACACTATCACACACAGCAGGAAAGAACTCTTTACGAGAGGATGGGGCATGCAGGTATGTGGACTAATGAATCTTTGTTTTTTTGGTACATAAAACAAAACAGTCAAAATCCCTGCATCTAGACTGATAAAAGGGATACTCAAAGAAACACGGTGAAAGCTGTGAACAAAACAAATTAAACCAGGCAAATAAAAGTGAAAACACAATGACTTATTTGCAGATCTGAAGTTTCCGAAACCAACAACAGCACAGCATCAAATCTACAGATAGTTAGTTACCTACGGAGTCTAGAAGCCTATAGCATTATGTATTATTAAAAACGTGTATTATTCAAAACTGACAGGCTGATTAAATCCTCAATTCAAGGAAAGAAATTAAAACACAGCGTGTCAGCTGTGTGTTTGCTAAAGGAGGGACATTATTTCACAAATTTCAGAATTAGTTATACAATCAGCGTAGATTAAAGATCTCTACTGTGTAACATACAGTCAATTACAAAGTACTCTGACTCTGTAATTGTGGTTTAGTGTTGCCACACCACCTGAATGTGGTACTGAATGTGCACTCACTGCCCATCCCTTGATCACTGCCCATCCCTTGATCACTGCCCATCCCTTGATCACTGCCCATCCCTTGATCACTGCCCATCCCTTGATCACTGCCCATCCCTTGTTCTTTCCACATATTGGTTTCTCTGTCCATCCCTTGTTCTTTCCTTCTCCTTGATTGCATGGTCTTGCCCACCGTACGATTTAAATTATATTCCAGCTAGGCAGATGTGGAATGCACTTTAAAACCCAGGTGGAATAAATCAGTGGGCATTTAAAAAAATATATCAAGTGATTCCACATTACTATATTCAAACAGGCCTTGAGCACTGGATTTCTTCCCAGTCTCTGAATACATTAGATATGGTGTTGTCTGTGGTAAGCATGCGCAGCCCATGCACATTCCTTCTGCAGTCTTAATTCTCTGTCAATAATCACATAAAACAACTAACATACATTACATTCATATTCTAACAAGCAGAAATACATGTTGAAATCAGAAGATAATATGACATGGTAATTTACCTGCACATTTTACCTGCACATTTGAGTTAGAAGTGTTATCAAAAAACACTTGCCTGTAGAAAAACATCTATGATTGATTTCATGCATACAAATAATACATATGTTGAGTTGCGTTTAAATACTATCTGTCATCATCACATGAAATCCTATGATTTACCGAGTACATCTGGAGGTTGTTAGACGGTTCATTGCTCTCCTGTTTGTTTTTATGTATAAAATAATGTTTGCGGTTATATTTATGTTTATTTTAGGTTCCGCAGAAAACCATAAGTATGCAGTTATCTCAAGGTAAAGCATGCTGTAATAGATCTACATCTACAATGTGAAGACATACTACACTATACAAATACAGCACACATTTGACTACTGGCACAGCCACTGCTCAACCTCTTGATACAATTGACTAAATTGCAAAGGCACCTATTGCCAGTAATCCTTATTGAACAGATCTCTCTCTCTCTGATTCTAGATGTTAGAGAAACATGTGGTTGTGAATTGCGTTTGAGAAAAACAGTTTGAGAGAAAAAAAGTTTTTGTTCTTGTCTATTTTGAGTTCTTGTTCAGATTAATATCAACAAACAACTTTAAAGGCAAATAAACATTCACTTGTAATTTACTTTTATAATCCCTTTCTTTCTCTTCTTGAAAAACTCTTCAAAAGAAAATGATTAATTGAAAGCAGGTTTTTACACATGCTCTTAGGACTTGGTGATGTAATAGAACCTGGCTCTGCTCTCTGTCCAAAATAAAACATAGGCAGACATAGCTGGGAAAGGCAATGTGGAGTCTGAGGATCTTCAGGAATTTATATCCTCGGGTCAATTTCAGTGTATCTGGGTGCGCCAGTATCTCCACATCTGGCTTAATCGTTGCAATCAAGCCTGAGAGATGTTTAGATACAACTGTTGTTTTGGATCATAAATTGAGGCCTAACAGTAGGAGAATACTACTGTGTGGGGAGGCTGAAACAGTTCATTTGGCTCTGAGGCCAAGCAGCTGATTACCTCACCAACACTCCTCATTAATCAATGTGCCAAATGAGTTTATTCAAGATTGGCCCCATTCATCATAGTCTTTTTGATGCACAAGTATACTTAGAAACTGTAGTACACACTTAACATGAAATCATAGGGAGAGTGATTGAATGGTCCATAATTGTACATTTGTAGTCAATTTTTCTCTTGAACAATAATAATTTCAGCGACGAACAAAAATATTCCTGTGAAACGTGGTCTTGGTTTATCAATCATGCCTCCATCACAAGCATGTGTTTAAAAATGTGAACCTCTAACAGTGGGGTTCAGGAAAGAGGGTGTAATGACTGAAGTGTTAATGACATGAATCCCAGTATTGTCCATATTTTCTTGGCACTGCCCAGATCATCAGCTGAAATGATCAGGGCCAACTTAATTAAGGAAAGGGGTAGGGTGTAAAAAACAGTGCCCTTAATAGATTTCGGAAGTATTTTGATGAAGCAAAAACTCAGGGGTTCTCTTGAACACCTTAATCAGCTATGAAAGCAAACACATCTATCAGACTTAATTAACTTAACACAATTTGGCTCCCTTTGAATCAAAAGACTGCTTGATTGATTTTCAATGCTTCAGTTCCTCACAAACACTGTTTCTGTGAGGCACCATAATTATGGTGTAGCAGCCTAGGGACAGATATTTCTAATATTTATTTAGTTTGCTCACCTCACCTGCCTCCATCTACTGCAACTAACGGCTCGCTGTAGCCCGTTATCCACAGGAAATGGCTACATTTTGGCTACTCACACGTTGAGACACTTTTCAATAACACTACAGATGTAATTACAGTATTGTAGTAAATATTCTTACTCCGATTCTAACCCTTAATGTACTTAAAATGGTGAGGTTTCTTCAGTTCTGGGAAAATTCCCTGGTCTGACATATTCTCTAACAATGGGCAGCAGCAGGGTTGAGTAGACATGCTCCTACAGAGAGCTGACCCCACTACCTGATTTATACCCACTGACTGCCCCCAGCTGTTACTATTGCCTGAGCCAAGACTAAGCATGCATAGCTGAATTGGCCAAATGCTACTTAGAGGGAATTTGAAACGTTCCCCTCCAAAAAATTAACAGACCATATAAATGCTGAAAAGTTTCAAGATTTTCCACCAGCAATAAAATATAGAACCTTGAGGTATAAAAATGTCAATGTGACAAAAAAATTCAGTCCCACCACCCCTGTTCACTACCTGGCCTGCCACAATGAGGGATGTTGTACTTTGCGTTATTATCCGGGATCAAGTTACTTCCTCTAAATATAACACTGCATTCTACAAATACTTTCTCATTCATCAATTTGGAAGAGAAATAAGATGTGTTTTTTTATGGAGAAGTGGAAAGAGGCACATCTACCTCCTTTATGGAAGAGGACCACCTTGAACCTCTCAAAAGAAGATATTGCCAGGAACTGTCAAGTCCAACAGCCTGTAGAAATAAGTCACAGCTTCATTGTAAAACTATTAAGGTCTACAACTGAGGGGCTTCTGTTTCAAAATATTTTGTCAGGCCTTTAGTGAGAGATGGGCAGCAATGTCTGGCGCAATGTGTGAAGCCAACACAATGAGTCATTGTAGCTGTGAAGGGAGAGAGTGGACTGTTGGGGTTCACAGATGAGGGATATTAGTCACAAGTCTGTGCACCGTTCCCATATCGACAGGACTCGGTGTATGGCTCTTGTTTACTGCAATGAAAATGGCACAGGGACAAATGGGCTTATCTTACACCTGTTGACCTAAACAAGCCTTTTGACAAGCTGTTCACAGGGCAGCTCAACTCAAAGGCAAACATGGATTTCAGATGATGTGATCATAAGCCAGCTTCTCAATGTGTGTAGAGCAGTAATGACATGCTATCTCAATGTGTGTAGAACAGTAATGACATGCTATCTCAATGTGTGTAGAACAGTAATGACATGCTATCTCAATGTGTGTAGAACAGTAATGACATGCTATCTCAATGTGTATAGAACAGTAATGACAGGCTATCTCAATGTGTGTAGAACAGTAATGACATGCTATCTCAATGTGTGTAGAACAGTAATGACAGGCTATCTCAATGTGTGTAGAACAGTAATGACAGGCTATCTCAATGTGTGTAGAACAGTAATGACAGGCTATCTCAATGTGTGTAGAACAGTAATGACAGGCTATCTCAATGTGTGTAGAACAGTGATGACATGCTATCTCAATGTGTGTAGAACAGTAATGACAGGCTATCTCAATGTGTGTAGAACAGTAATGACATGCTATCTCAATGTGTATAGAACAGTAATGACATGCTATCTCAATGTGTGTAGAACAGTAATGACATGCTATCTCAATGTGTATAGAACAGTAATGACATGCTATCTCAATGTGTGTAGAACAGTAATGACATGCTATCTCAATGTGTGTAGAACAGTAATGACAGGCTATCTCAATGTGTGTAGAACAGTAATGACATGCTATCTCAATGTGTGTAGAACAGTAATGACAGGCTATCTCAATGTGTGTAGAACAGTAATGACAGGCTATCTCAATGTGTGTAGAACAGTAATGACATGCTATCTCAATGTGTGTAGAACAGTAATGACATGCTATCTCAATGTGTGTAGAACAGTAATGACATGCTATCTCAATGTGTGTAGAACAGTAATGACAGGCTATCTCAATGTGTGTAGAACAGTAATGACAGGCTATCTCAAGGTGTGTAGAACAGTAATGACAGGCTATCTCAATGTGTGTAGAACAGTAATGACAGGCTATCTCAATGTGTGTAGAACAGTAATGACAGGCTATCTCAATGTGTGTAGAACAGTAATGACAGGCTATCTCAATGTGTGTAGAACAGTAATGACATGCTATCTCAATGTGTGTAGAACAGTAATGACAGGCTATCTCAATGTGTGTAGAACAGTAATGACAGGCTATCTCAATGTGTGTAGAACAGTAATGACATGCTATCTCAATGTGTGTAGAACAGTAATGACATGCTATCTCAATGTGTGTAGAACAGTAATGACAGGCTATCTCAATGTGTGTAGAACAGTAATGACAGGCTATCTCAATGTGTGTAGAACAGTAATGACATGCTATCTCAATGTGTGTAGAACAGTAATGACATGCTATCTCAATGTGTGTAGAACAGTAATGACATGCTATCTCAATGTGTGTAGAACAGTAATGACAGGCTATCTCAATGTGTGTAGAACAGTAATGACAGGCTATCTCAATGTGTGTAGAACAGTAATGACATGCTATCTCAATGTGTGTAGAACAGTAATGACATGCTATCTCAATGTGTGTAGAACAGTAATGACAGGCTATCTCAATGTGTGTAGAACAGTAATGACAGGCTATCTCAATGTGTGTAGAACAGTAATGACAGGCTATCTCAATGTGTGTAGAACAGTAATGACATGCTATCTCAATGTGTGTAGAACAGTAATGACATGCTATCTCAATGTGTGTAGAACAGTAATGACAGGCTATCTCAATGTGTGTAGAACAGTAATGACAGGCTATCTCAATGTGTGTAGAACAGTAATGACATGCTATCTCAATGTGTGTAGAACAGTAATGACAGGCTATCTCAATGTGTGTAGAACAGTAATGACAGGCTATCTCAATGTGTGTAGAACAGTAATGACATGCTATCTCAATGTGTGTAGAACAGTAATGACAGGCTATCTCAATGTGTGTAGAACAGTAATGACATGCTATCTCAATGTGTGTAGAACAGTAATGACAGGCTATCTCAATGTGTGTAGAACAGTAATGACAGGCTATCTCAATGTGTGTAGAACAGTAATGACATGCTATCTCAATGTGTGTAGAACAGTAATGACAGGCTATCTCAATGTGTGTAGAACAGTAATGACAGGCTATCTCAATGTGTGTAGAACAGTAATGACATGCTATCTCAATGTGTGTAGAACAGTAATGACAGGCTATCTCAATGTGTGTAGAACAGTAATGACATGCTATCTCAATGTGTGTAGAACAGTAATGACATGCTATCTCAATGTGTGTAGAACAGTAATGACAGGCTATCTCAATGTGTGTAGAACAGTAATGACATGCTATCTCAATGTGTGTAGAACAGTAATGACAGGCTATCTCAATGTGTGTAGAACAGTAATGACAGGCTATCTCAATGTGTGTAGAACAGTAATGACAGGCTATCTCAATGTGTGTAGAACAGTAATGACATGCTATCTCAATGTGTGTAGAACAGTAATGACAGGCTATCTCAATGTGTGTAGAACAGTAATGACATGCTATCTCAATGTGTGTAGAACAGTAATGACAGGCTATCTCAATGTGTGTAGAACAGTAATGACATGCTATCTCAATGTGTGTAGAACAGTAATGACAGGCTATCTCAATGTGTGTAGAACAGTAATGACAGGCTATCTCAATGTGTATAGAACAGTAATGACAGGCTATCTCAATGTGTGTAGAACAGTAATGACAGGCTATCTCAATGTGTGTAGAACAGTAATGACATGCTATCTCAATGTGTGTAGAACAGTAATGACAGGCTATCTCAATGTGTGTAGAACAGTAATGACATGCTATCTCAATGTGTATAGAACAGTAATGACATGCTATCTCAATGTGTGTAGAACAGTAATGACATGCTATCTCAATGTGTATAGAACAGTAATGACATGCTATCTCAATGTGTGTAGAACAGTAATGACAGGCTATCTCAATGTGTGTAGAACAGTAATGACATGCTATCTCAATGTGTGTAGAACAGTAATGACAGGCTATCTCAATGTGTGTAGAACAGTAATGACAGGCTATCTCAATGTGTGTAGAACAGTAATGACATGCTATCTCAATGTGTGTAGAACAGTAATGACATGCTATCTCAATGTGTGTAGAACAGTAATGACAGGCTATCTCAATGTGTGTAGAACAGTAATGACAGGCTATCTCAATGTGTGTAGAACAGTAATGACAGGCTATCTCAATGTGTGTAGAACAGTAATGACATGCTATCTCAATGTGTGTAGAACAGTAATGACAGGCTATCTCAATGTGTGTAGAACAGTAATGACATGCTATCTCAATGTGTGTAGAACAGTAATGACAGGCTATCTCAATGTGTGTAGAACAGTAATGACATGCTATCTCAATGTGTGTAGAACAGTAATGACAGGCTATCTCAATGTGTGTAGAACAGTAATGACAGGCTATCTCAATGTGTATAGAACAGTAATGACAGGCTATCTAAATGTGTGTAGAACAGTAATGACAGGCTATCTCAATGTGTGTAGAACAGTAATGACATGCTATCTCAATGTGTGTAGAACAGTAATGACAGGCTATCTCAATGTGTGTAGAACAGTAATGACATGCTATCTCAATGTGTATAGAACAGTAATGACATGCTATCTCAATGTGTGTAGAACAGTAATGACATGCTATCTCAATGTGTATAGAACAGTAATGACATGCTATCTCAATGTGTGTAGAACAGTAATGACAGGCTATCTCAATGTGTGTAGAACAGTAATGACATGCTATCTCAATGTGTGTAGAACAGTAATGACAGGCTATCTCAATGTGTGTAGAACAGTAATGACAGGCTATCTCAATGTGTGTAGAACAGTAATGACATGCTATCTCAATGTGTGTAGAACAGTAATGACATGCTATCTCAATGTGTGTAGAACAGTAATGACAGGCTATCTCAATGTGTGTAGAACAGTAATGACAGGCTATCTCAATGTGTGTAGAACAGTAATGACAGGCTATCTCAATGTTTGTAGAACAGTAATGACAGGCTATCTCAATGTGTGTAGAACAGTAATGACAGGCTATCTCAATGTGTGTAGAACAGTAATGACAGGCTATCTCAATGTGTGTAGAACAGTAATGACATGCTATCTCAATGTGTGTAGAACAGTAATGACAGGCTATCTCAATGTGTGTAGAACAGTAATGACAGGCTATCTCAATGTGTGTAGAACAGTAATGACATGCTATCTCAATGTGTGTAGAACAGTAATGACATGCTATCTCAATGTGTGTAGAACAGTAATGACAGGCTATCTCAATGTGTGTAGAACAGTAATGACAGGCTATCTCAATGTGTGTAGAACAGTAATGACATGCTATCTCAATGTGTGTAGAACAGTAATGACAGGCTATCTCAATGTGTGTAGAACAGTAATGACAGGCTATCTCAATGTGTGTAGAACAGTAATGACATGCTATCTCAATGTGTGTAGAACAGTAATGACATGCTATCTCAATGTGTGTAGAACAGTAATGACAGGCTATCTCAATGTGTGTAGAACAGTAATGACAGGCTATCTCAATGTGTGTAGAACAGTAATGACAGGCTATCTCAATGTGTGTAGAACAGTAATGACATGCTATCTCAATGTGTGTAGAACAGTAATGACATGCTATCTCAATGTGTGTAGAACAGTAATGACAGGCTATCTCAATGTGTGTAGAACAGTAATGACAGGCTATCTCAATGTGTGTAGAACAGTAATGACATGCTATCTCAATGTGTGTAGAACAGTAATGACAGGCTATCTCAATGTGTGTAGAACAGTAATGACAGGCTATCTCAATGTGTGTAGAACAGTAATGACATGCTATCTCAATGTGTGTAGAACAGTAATGACATGCTATCTCAATGTGTGTAGAACAGTAATGACATGCTATCTCAATGTGTGTAGAACAGTAATGACAGGCTATCTCAATGTGTGTAGAACAGTAATGACAGGCTATCTCAATGTGTGTAGAACAGTAATGACATGCTATCTCAATGTGTGTAGAACAGTAATGACAGGCTATCTCAATGTGTGTAGAACAGTAATGACAGGCTATCTCAATGTGTGTAGAACAGTAATGACATGCTATCTCAATGTGTGTAGAACAGTAATGACAGGCTATCTCAATGTGTGTAGAACAGTAATGACATGCTATCTCAATGTGTGTAGAACAGTAATGACATGCTATCTCAATGTGTGTAGAACAGTAATGACAGGCTATCTCAATGTGTGTAGAACAGTAATGACATGCTATCTCAATGTGTGTAGAACAGTAATGACAGGCTATCTCAATGTGTGTAGAACAGTAATGACAGGCTATCTCAATGTGTGTAGAACAGTAATGACAGGCTATCTCAATGTGTGTAGAACAGTAATGACAGGCTATCTCAATGTGTGTAGAACAGTAATGACATGCTATCTCAATGTGTGTAGAACAGTAATGACAGGCTATCTCAATGTGTGTAGAACAGTAATGACATGCTATCTCAATGTGTGTAGAACAGTAATGACAGGCTATCTCAATGTGTGTAGAACAGTAATGACATGCTATCTCAATGTGTGTAGAACAGTAATGACAGGCTATCTCAATGTGTGTAGAACAGTAATGGTTGTCTATCTCAATGTGTATAGAACAGTAATGACAGGCTATCTCAATGTGTGTAGAACAGTAATGACAGGCTATCTCAATGTGTGTAGAACAGTAATGACATGCTATCTCAATGTGTGTAGAACAGTAATGACAGGCTATCTCAATGTGTGTAGAACAGTAATGACATGCTATCTCAATGTGTGTAGAACAGTAATGACATGCTATCTCAATGTGTGTAGAACAGTAATGACAGGCTATCTCAATGTGTGTAGAACAGTAATGACATGCTATCTCAATGTGTATAGAACAGTAATGACAGGCTATCTCAATGTGTGTAGAACAGTAATGACAGGCTATCTCAATGTGTGTAGAACAGTAATGACAGGCTATCTCAATGTGTGTAGAACAGTAATGACATGCTATCTCAATGTGTGTAGAACAGTAATGACATGCTATCTCAATGTGTGTAGAACAGTAATGACATGCTATCTCAATGTGTGTAGAACAGTAATGACAGGCTATCTCAATGTGTGTAGAACAGTAATGACATGCTATCTCAATGTGTGTAGAACAGTAATGACAGGCTATCTCAATGTGTGTAGAACAGTAATGACAGGCTATCTCAATGTGTGTAGAACAGTAATGACATGCTATCTCAATGTGTGTAGAACAGTAATGACATGCTATCTCAATGTGTGTAGAACAGTAATGACAGGCTATCTCAATGTGTGTAGAACAGTAATGACAGGCTATCTCAATGTGTGTAGAACAGTAATGACAGGCTATCTCAATGTGTGTAGAACAGTAATGACAGGCTATCTCAATGTGTGTAGAACAGTAATGACAGGCTATCTCAATGTGTGTAGAACAGTAATGACAGGCTATCTCAATGTGTGTAGAACAGTAATGACAGGCTATCTCAATGTGTGTAGAACAGTAATGACAGGCTATCTCAATGTGTGTAGAACAGTAATGACAGGCTATCTCAATGTGTGTAGAACAGTAATGACATGCTATCTCAATGTGTGTAGAACAGTAATGACATGCTATCTCAATGTGTGTAGAACAGTAATGACAGGCTATCTCAATGTGTGTAGAACAGTAATGACAGGCTATCTCAATGTGTGTAGAACAGTAATGACATGCTATCTCAATGTGTGTAGAACAGTAATGACATGCTATCTCAATGTGTGTAGAACAGTAATGACATGCTATCTCAATGTGTGTAGAACAGTAATGACAGGCTATCTCAATGTGTGTAGAACAGTAATGACAGGCTATCTCAATGTGTGTAGAACAGTAATGACATGCTATCTCAATGTGTGTAGAACAGTAATGACATGCTATCTCAATGTGTGTAGAACAGTAATGACAGGCTATCTCAATGTGTGTAGAACAGTAATGACAGGCTATCTCAATGTGTGTAGAACAGTAATGACAGGCTATCTCAATGTGTGTAGAACAGTAATGACATGCTATCTCAATGTGTGTAGAACAGTAATGACATGCTATCTCAATGTGTGTAGAACAGTAATGACAGGCTATCTCAATGTGTGTAGAACAGTAATGACAGGCTATCTCAATGTGTGTAGAACAGTAATGACATGCTATCTCAATGTGTGTAGAACAGTAATGACAGGCTATCTCAATGTGTGTAGAACAGTAATGACAGATCTCAATGTGTGTAGAACAGTAATGACATCTATCTCAATGTGTGTAGAACAGTAATGACATGCTATCTCAATGTGTGTAGAACAGTAATGACAGGCTATCTCAATGTGTGTAGAACAGTAATGACAGTATCTCAATGTGTGTAGAACAGTAATGACAGGCTATCTCAATGTGTGTAGAACAGTAATGACAGGCTATCTCAATGTGTGTAGAACAGTAATGACATGCTATCTCAATGTGTGTAGAACAGTAATGACAGGCTATCTCAATGTGTGTAGAACAGTAATGACAGGCTATCTCAATGTGTGTAGAACAGTAATGACATGCTATCTCAATGTGTGTAGAACAGTAATGACAGGCTATCTCAATGTGTGTAGAACAGTAATGACATGCTATCTCAATGTGTGTAGAACAGTAATGACATGCTATCTCAATGTGTGTAGAACAGTAATGACAGGCTATCTCAATGTGTGTAGAACAGTAATGACATGCTATCTCAATGTGTGTAGAACAGTAATGACAGGCTATCTCAATGTGTGTAGAACAGTAATGACAGGCTATCTCAATGTGTGTAGAACAGTAATGACAGGCTATCTCAATGTGTGTAGAACAGTAATGACATGCTATCTCAATGTGTGTAGAACAGTAATGACAGGCTATCTCAATGTGTGTAGAACAGTAATGACATGCTATCTCAATGTGTGTAGAACAGTAATGACAGGCTATCTCAATGTGTGTAGAACAGTAATGACATGCTATCTCAATGTGTGTAGAACAGTAATGACAGGCTATCTCAATGTGTGTAGAACAGTAATGACAGGCTATCTCAATGTGTATAGAACAGTAATGACAGGCTATCTCAATGTGTGTAGAACAGTAATGACAGGCTATCTCAATGTGTGTAGAACAGTAATGACATGCTATCTCAATGTGTGTAGAACAGTAATGACAGGCTATCTCAATGTGTGTAGAACAGTAATGACATGCTATCTCAATGTGTGTAGAACAGTAATGACATGCTATCTCAATGTGTGTAGAACAGTAATGACAGGCTATCTCAATGTGTGTAGAACAGTAATGACATGCTATCTCAATGTGTATAGAACAGTAATGACAGGCTATCTCAATGTGTGTAGAACAGTAATGACAGGCTATCTCAATGTGTGTAGAACAGTAATGACAGGCTATCTCAATGTGTGTAGAACAGTAATGACAGGCTATCTCAATGTGTGTAGAACAGTAATGACAGGCTATCTCAATGTGTGTAGAACAGTAATGACATGCTATCTCAATGTGTGTAGAACAGTAATGACAGGCTATCTCAATGTGTGTAGAACAGTAATGACAGGCTATCTCAATGTGTGTAGAACAGTAATGACAGGCTATCTCAATGTGTGTAGAACAGTAATGACATGCTATCTCAATGTGTGTAGAACAGTAATGACAGGCTATCTCAATGTGTGTAGAACAGTAATGACAGGCTATCTCAATGTGTGTAGAACAGTAATGACAGGCTATCTCAATGTGTGTAGAACAGTAATGACAGGCTATCTCAATGTGTGTAGAACAGTAATGACATGCTATCTCAATGTGTGTAGAACAGTAATGACATGCTATCTCAATGTGTGTAGAACAGTAATGACAGGCTATCTCAATGAGTGTAGAACAGTAATGACAGGCTATCTCAATGTGTGTAGAACAGTAATGACATGCTATCTCAATGTGTGTAGAACAGTAATGACAGGCTATCTCAATGTGTGTAGAACAGTAATGACAGGCTATCTCAATGTGTGTAGAACAGTAATGACAGGCTATCTCAATGTGTGTAGAACAGTAATGACATGCTATCTCAAAGTGTGTAGAACAGTAATGACAGGCTATCTCAATGTGTGTAGAACAGTAATGACAGGCTATCTCAATGTGTGTAGAACAGTAATGACATGCTATCTCAATGTGTATAGAACAGTAATGACAGGCTATCTCAATGTGTGTAGAACAGTAATGACATGCTATCTCAATGTGTGTAGAACAGTAATGACAGGCTATCTCAATGTGTGTAGAACAGTAATGACATGCTATCTCAATGTGTGTAGAACAGTAATGACAGGCTATCTCAATGTGTGTAGAACAGTAATGACAGGCTATCTCAATGTGTGTAGAACAGTAATGACAGGCTATCTCAATGTGTGTAGAACAGTAATGACAGGCTATCTCAATGTGTGTAGAACAGTAATGACAGGCTATCTCAATGTGTGTAGAACAGTAATGACAGGCTATCTCAATGTGTGTAGAACAGTAATGACAGGCTATCTCAATGTGTGTAGAACAGTAATGACAGGCTATCTCAATGTGTGTAGAACAGTAATGACATGCTATCTCAATGTGTGTAGAACAGTAATGACAGGCTATCTCAATGTGTGTAGAACAGTAATGACAGGCTATCTCAATGTGTGTAGAACAGTAATGACAGGCTATCTCAATGTGTGTAGAACAGTAATGACAGGCTATCTCAATGTGTGTAGAACAGTAATGACAGGCTATCTCAATGTGTGTAGAACAGTAATGACAGGCTATCTCAATGTGTGTAGAACAGTAATGACATGCTATCTCAATGTGTGTAGAACAGTAATGACAGGCTATCTCAATGTGTGTAGAACAGTAATGACATGCTATCTCAATGTGTGTAGAACAGTAATGACAGGCTATCTCAATGTGTATAGAACAGTAATGACATGCTATCTCAATGTGTGTAGAACAGTAATGACAGGCTATCTCAATGTGTGTAGAACAGTAATGACATGCTATCTCAATGTGTGTAGAACAGTAATGACAGGCTATCTCAATGTGTGTAGAACAGTAATGACAGGCTATCTCAATGTGTGTAGAACAGTAATGACAGGCTATCTCAATGTGTGTAGAACAGTAATGACAGGCTATCTCAATGTGTGTAGAACAGTAATGACAGGCTATCTCAATGTGTGTAGAACAGTAATGACAGGCTATCTCAATGTGTGTAGAACAGTAATGACAGGCTATCTCAATGTGTGTAGAACAGTAATGACAGGCTATCTCAATGTGTGTAGAACAGTAATGACATGCTATCTCAATGTGTGTAGAACAGTAATGACAGGCTATCTCAATGTGTGTAGAACAGTAATGACAGGCTATCTCAATGTGTGTAGAACAGTAATGACAGGCTATCTCAATGTGTGTAGAACAGTAATGACATGCTATCTCAATGTGTGTAGAACAGTAATGACAGGCTATCTCAATGTGTATAGAACAGTAATGACATGCTATCTCAATGTGTGTAGAACAGTAATGACAGGCTATCTCAATGTGTGTAGAACAGTAATGACATGCTATCTCAATGTGTATAGAACAGTAATGACATGCTATCTCAATGTGTATAGAACAGTAATGACATGCTATCTCAATGTGTATAGAACAGTAATGACAGGCTATCTCAATGTGTATAGAACAGTAATGACATGCTATCTCAATGTGTGTAGAACAGTAATGACAGGCTATCTCAATGTGTATAGAACAGTAATGACAGGCTATCTCAATGTGTGTAGAACAGTAATGACATGCTATCTCAATGTGTGTAGAACAGTAATGACAGGCTATCTCAATGTGTGTAGAACAGTAATGACAGGCTATCTCAATGTGTGTAGAACAGTAATGACAGGCTATCTCAATGTGTGTAGAACAGTAATGACATGCTATCTCAATGTGTGTAGAACAGTAATGACAGGCTATCTCAATGTGTGTAGAACAGTAATGACAGGCTATCTCAATGTGTGTAGAACAGTAATGACAGGCTATCTCAATGTGTGTAGAACAGTAATGACAGGCTATCTCAATGTGTGTAGAACAGTAATGACAGGCTATCTCAATGTGTGTAGAACAGTAATGACAGGCTATCTCAATGTGTGTAGAACAGTAATGACAGGCTATCTCAATGTGTATAGAACAGTAATGACATGCTATCTCAATGTGTGTAGAACAGTAATGACATGCTATCTCAATGTGTGTAGAACAGTAATGACATGCTATCTCAATGTGTGTAGAACAGTAATGACATGCTATCTCAATGTGTGTAGAACAGTAATGACAGGCTATCTCAATGTGTGTAGAACAGTAATGACAGGCTATCTCAATGTGTATAGAACAGTAATGACAGGCTATCTCAATGTGTGTAGAACAGTAATGACATGCTATCTCAATGTGTGTAGAACAGTAATGACAGGCTATCTCAATGTGTATAGAACAGTAATGACAGGCTATCTCAATGTGTGTAGAACAGTAATGACAGGCTATCTCAATGTGTGTAGAACAGTAATGACAGGCTATCTCAATGTGTGTAGAACAGTAATGACAGGCTATCTCAATGTGTATAGAACAGTAATGACATGCTATCTCAATGTGTGTAGAACAGTAATGACATGCTATCTCAATGTGTATAGAACAGTAATGACATGCTATCTCAATGTGTATAGAACAGTAATGACATGCTATCTCAATGTGTGTAGAACAGTAATGACATG
The DNA here is from genome assembly GCF_045791955.1 of Oncorhynchus clarkii lewisi. Taxonomy (NCBI): domain Eukaryota; kingdom Metazoa; phylum Chordata; class Actinopteri; order Salmoniformes; family Salmonidae; genus Oncorhynchus; species Oncorhynchus clarkii. The sequence goes on along the minus strand of NC_092175.1, from coordinate 31,086,682 downwards.
CTATCTCAATGTGTATAGAACAGTAATGACATGCTATCTCAATGTGTGTAGAACAGTAATGACATGCTATCTCAATGTGTGTAGAACAGTAATGACAGGCTATCTCAATGTGTGTAGAACAGTAATGACATGCTATCTCAATGTGTATAGAACAGTAATGACATGCTATCTCAATGTGTGTAGAACAGTAATGACAGGCTATCTCAATGTGTGTAGAACAGTAATGACAGGCTATCTCAATGTGTGTAGAACAGTAATGACAGGCTATCTCAATGTGTGTAGAACAGTAATGACAGGCTATCTCAATGTGTATAGAACAGTAATGACATGCTATCTCAATGTGTGTAGAACAGTAATGACATGCTATCTCAATGTGTGTAGAACAGTAATGACATGCTATCTCAATGTGTATAGAACAGTAATGACATGCTATCTCAATGTGTGTAGAACAGTAATGACATGCTATCTCAATGTGTATAGAACAGTAATGACATGCTATCTCAATGTGTATAGAACAGTAATGACAGGCTATCTCAATGTGTGTAGAACAGTAATGACAGGCTATCTCAATGTGTGTAGAACAGTAATGACAGGCTATCTCAATGTGTGTAGAACAGTAATGACAGGCTATCTCAATGTGTGTAGAACAGTAATGACAGGCTATCTCAATGTGTGTAGAACAGTAATGACATGCTATCTCAATGTGTGTAGAACAGTAATGACAGGCTATCTCAATGTGTGTAGAACAGTAATGACAGGCTATCTCAATGTGTGTAGAACAGTAATGACAGGCTATCTCAATGTGTGTAGAACAGTAATGACATGCTATCTCAATGTGTGTAGAACAGTAATGACAGGCTATCTCAATGTGTGTAGAACAGTAATGACAGGCTATCTCAATGTGTGTAGAACAGTAATGACAGGCTATCTCAATGTGTGTAGAACAGTAATGACAGGCTATCTCAATGTGTGTAGAACAGTAATGACATGCTATCTCAATGTGTGTAGAACAGTAATGACATGCTATCTCAATGTGTGTAGAACAGTAATGACAGGCTATCTCAATGAGTGTAGAACAGTAATGACAGGCTATCTCAATGTGTGTAGAACAGTAATGACATGCTATCTCAATGTGTGTAGAACAGTAATGACAGGCTATCTCAATGTGTGTAGAACAGTAATGACAGGCTATCTCAATGTGTGTAGAACAGTAATGACAGGCTATCTCAATGTGTGTAGAACAGTAATGACATGCTATCTCAAAGTGTGTAGAACAGTAATGACAGGCTATCTCAATGTGTGTAGAACAGTAATGACAGGCTATCTCAATGTGTGTAGAACAGTAATGACATGCTATCTCAATGTGTATAGAACAGTAATGACAGGCTATCTCAATGTGTGTAGAACAGTAATGACATGCTATCTCAATGTGTGTAGAACAGTAATGACAGGCTATCTCAATGTGTGTAGAACAGTAATGACATGCTATCTCAATGTGTGTAGAACAGTAATGACAGGCTATCTCAATGTGTGTAGAACAGTAATGACAGGCTATCTCAATGTGTGTAGAACAGTAATGACAGGCTATCTCAATGTGTGTAGAACAGTAATGACAGGCTATCTCAATGTGTGTAGAACAGTAATGACAGGCTATCTCAATGTGTGTAGAACAGTAATGACAGGCTATCTCAATGTGTGTAGAACAGTAATGACATGCTATCTCAATGTGTGTAGAACAGTAATGACAGGCTATCTCAATGTGTGTAGAACAGTAATGACATGCTATCTCAATGTGTGTAGAACAGTAATGACAGGCTATCTCAATGTGTGTAGAACAGTAATGACAGGCTATCTCAATGTGTGTAGAACAGTAATGACAGGCTATCTCAATGTGTGTAGAACAGTAATGACAGGCTATCTCAATGTGTGTAGAACAGTAATGACAGGCTATCTCAATGTGTGTAGAACAGTAATGACAGGCTATCTCAATGTGTGTAGAACAGTAATGACATGCTATCTCAATGTGTGTAGAACAGTAATGACAGGCTATCTCAATGTGTGTAGAACAGTAATGACATGCTATCTCAATGTGTGTAGAACAGTAATGACAGGCTATCTCAATGTGTATAGAACAGTAATGACATGCTATCTCAATGTGTGTAGAACAGTAATGACAGGCTATCTCAATGTGTGTAGAACAGTAATGACATGCTATCTCAATGTGTGTAGAACAGTAATGACAGGCTATCTCAATGTGTGTAGAACAGTAATGACAGGCTATCTCAATGTGTGTAGAACAGTAATGACAGGCTATCTCAATGTGTGTAGAACAGTAATGACAGGCTATCTCAATGTGTGTAGAACAGTAATGACAGGCTATCTCAATGTGTGTAGAACAGTAATGACAGGCTATCTCAATGTGTGTAGAACAGTAATGACAGGCTATCTCAATGTGTGTAGAACAGTAATGACAGGCTATCTCAATGTGTGTAGAACAGTAATGACATGCTATCTCAATGTGTGTAGAACAGTAATGACAGGCTATCTCAATGTGTGTAGAACAGTAATGACAGGCTATCTCAATGTGTGTAGAACAGTAATGACAGGCTATCTCAATGTGTGTAGAACAGTAATGACATGCTATCTCAATGTGTGTAGAACAGTAATGACAGGCTATCTCAATGTGTATAGAACAGTAATGACATGCTATCTCAATGTGTGTAGAACAGTAATGACAGGCTATCTCAATGTGTGTAGAACAGTAATGACATGCTATCTCAATGTGTATAGAACAGTAATGACATGCTATCTCAATGTGTATAGAACAGTAATGACATGCTATCTCAATGTGTATAGAACAGTAATGACAGGCTATCTCAATGTGTATAGAACAGTAATGACATGCTATCTCAATGTGTGTAGAACAGTAATGACAGGCTATCTCAATGTGTATAGAACAGTAATGACAGGCTATCTCAATGTGTGTAGAACAGTAATGACATGCTATCTCAATGTGTGTAGAACAGTAATGACAGGCTATCTCAATGTGTGTAGAACAGTAATGACAGGCTATCTCAATGTGTGTAGAACAGTAATGACAGGCTATCTCAATGTGTGTAGAACAGTAATGACATGCTATCTCAATGTGTGTAGAACAGTAATGACAGGCTATCTCAATGTGTGTAGAACAGTAATGACAGGCTATCTCAATGTGTGTAGAACAGTAATGACAGGCTATCTCAATGTGTGTAGAACAGTAATGACAGGCTATCTCAATGTGTGTAGAACAGTAATGACAGGCTATCTCAATGTGTGTAGAACAGTAATGACAGGCTATCTCAATGTGTGTAGAACAGTAATGACAGGCTATCTCAATGTGTATAGAACAGTAATGACATGCTATCTCAATGTGTGTAGAACAGTAATGACATGCTATCTCAATGTGTGTAGAACAGTAATGACATGCTATCTCAATGTGTGTAGAACAGTAATGACATGCTATCTCAATGTGTGTAGAACAGTAATGACAGGCTATCTCAATGTGTGTAGAACAGTAATGACAGGCTATCTCAATGTGTATAGAACAGTAATGACAGGCTATCTCAATGTGTGTAGAACAGTAATGACATGCTATCTCAATGTGTGTAGAACAGTAATGACAGGCTATCTCAATGTGTATAGAACAGTAATGACAGGCTATCTCAATGTGTGTAGAACAGTAATGACAGGCTATCTCAATGTGTGTAGAACAGTAATGACAGGCTATCTCAATGTGTGTAGAACAGTAATGACAGGCTATCTCAATGTGTGTAGAACAGTAATGACAGGCTATCTCAATGTGTGTAGAACAGTAATGACAGGCTATCTCAATGTGTGTAGAACAGTAATGACATGCTATCTCAATGTGTGTAGAACAGTAATGACATGCTATCTCAATGTGTATAGAACAGTAATGACATGCTATCTCAATGTGTATAGAACAGTAATGACATGCTATCTCAATGTGTGTAGAACAGTAATGACATGCTATCTCAATGTGTATAGAACAGTAATGACATGCTATCTCAATGTGTGTAGAACAGTAATGACATGCTATCTCAATGTGTGTAGAACAGTAATGACAGGCTATCTCAATGTGTGTAGAACAGTAATGACATGCTATCTCAATGTGTATAGAACAGTAATGACATGCTATCTCAATGTGTGTAGAACAGTAATGACAGGCTATCTCAATGTGTGTAGAACAGTAATGACAGGCTATCTCAATGTGTGTAGAACAGTAATGACAGGCTATCTCAATGTGTGTAGAACAGTAATGACAGGCTATCTCAATGTGTATAGAACAGTAATGACATGCTATCTCAATGTGTGTAGAACAGTAATGACATGCTATCTCAATGTGTGTAGAACAGTAATGACATGCTATCTCAATGTGTATAGAACAGTAATGACATGCTATCTCAATGTGTGTAGAACAGTAATGACATGCTATCTCAATGTGTATAGAACAGTAATGACAGGCTATCTCAATGTGTGTAGAACAGTAATGACAGGCTATCTCAATGTGTGTAGAACAGTAATGACAGGCTATCTCAATGTGTGTAGAACAGTAATGACAGGCTATCTCAATGTGTGTAGAACAGTAATGACAGGCTATCTCAATGTGTGTAGAACAGTAATGACAGGCTATCTCAATGTGTGTAGAACAGTAATGACAGGCTATCTCAATGTGTATAGAACAGTAATGACAGGCTATCTCAATGTGTGTAGAACAGTAATGACAGGCTATCTCAATGTGTATAGAACAGTAATGACATGCTATCTCAATGTGTGTAGAACAGTAATGACATGCTATCTCAATGTGTGTAGAACAGTAATGACAGGCTATCTCAATGTGTATAGAACAGTAATGACAGGCTATCTCAATGTGTGTAGAACAGTAATGACAGGCTATCTCAATGTGTATAGAACAGTAATGACATGCTATCTCAATGTGTGTAGAACAGTAATGACAGGCTATCTCAATGTGTGTAGAACAGTAATGACAGGCTATCTCAATGTGTGTAGAACAGTAATGACAGGCTATCTCAATGTGTGTAGAACAGTAATGACAGGCTATCTCAATGTGTGTAGAACAGTAATGACAGGCTATCTCAATGTGTGTAGAACAGTAATGACAGGCTATCTCAATGTGTATAGAACAGTAATGACATGCTATCTCAATGTGTGTAGAACAGTAATGACATGCTATCTCAATGTGTATAGAACAGTAATGACATGCTATCTCAATGTGTATAGAACAGTAATGACATGCTATCTCAATGTGTGTAGAACAGTAATGACATGCTATCTCAATGTGTATAGAACAGTAATGACATGCTATCTCAATGTGTGTAGAACAGTAATGACATGCTATCTCAATGTGTGTAGAACAGTAATGACAGGCTATCTCAATGTGTGTAGAACAGTAATGACATGCTATCTCAATGTGTATAGAACAGTAATGACATGCTATCTCAATGTGTGTAGAACAGTAATGACAGGCTATCTCAATGTGTGTAGAACAGTAATGACAGGCTATCTCAATGTGTGTAGAACAGTAATGACAGGCTATCTCAATGTGTGTAGAACAGTAATGACAGGCTATCTCAATGTGTATAGAACAGTAATGACATGCTATCTCAATGTGTGTAGAACAGTAATGACATGCTATCTCAATGTGTGTAGAACAGTAATGACATGCTATCTCAATGTGTATAGAACAGTAATGACATGCTATCTCAATGTGTGTAGAACAGTAATGACATGCTATCTCAATGTGTATAGAACAGTAATGACAGGCTATCTCAATGTGTGTAGAACAGTAATGACAGGCTATCTCAATGTGTGTAGAACAGTAATGACAGGCTATCTCAATGTGTGTAGAACAGTAATGACATGCTATCTCAATGTGTATAGAACAGTAATGACAGGCTATCTCAATGTGTATAGAACAGTAATGACAGGCTATCTCAATGTGTGTAGAACAGTAATGACAGGCTATCTCAATGTGTGTAGAACAGTAATGACAGGCTATCTCAATGTGTGTAGAACAGTAATGACATGCTATCTCAATGTGTATAGAACAGTAATGACATGCTATCTCAATGTGTGTAGAACAGTAATGACAGGCTATGTCAATGTGTATAGAACAGTAATGACAGGCTATCTCAATGTGTGTAGAACAGTAATGACATGCTATCTCAATGTGTATAGAACAGTAATGACATGCTATCTCAATGTGTGTAGAACAGTAATGACAGGCTATCTCAATGTGTGTAGAACAGTAATGACATGCTATCTCAATGTGTGTAGAACAGTAATGACAGGCTATCTCAATGTGTGTAGAACAGTAATGACAGGCTATCTCAATGTGTATAGAACAGTAATGACAGGCTATCTCAATGTGTGTAGAACAGTAATGACATGCTATCTCAATGTGTGTAGAACAGTAATGACATGCTATCTCAATGTGTGTAGAACAGTAATGACATGCTATCTCAATGTGTGTAGAACAGTAATGACAGGCTATCTCAATGTGTGTAGAACAGTAATGACATGCTATCTCAATGTGTGTAGAACAGTAATGACATGCTATCTCAATGTGTGTAGAACAGTAATGACAGGCTATCTCAATGTGTGTAGAACAGTAATGACAGGCTATCTCAATGTGTGTAGAACAGTAATGACAGGCTATCTCAATGTGTGTAGAACAGTAATGACAGGCTATCTCAATGTGTGTAGAACAGTAATGACAGGCTATCTCAATGTGTGTAGAACAGTAATGACAGGCTATCTCAATGTGTGTAGAACAGTAATGACAGGCTATCTCAATGTGTGTAGAACAGTGATGACATGCTATCTCAATGTGTATAGAACAGTAATGACAGGCTATCTCAATGTGTGTAGAACAGTAATGACATGCTATCTCAATGTGTGTAGAACAGTAATGACAGGCTATCTCAATGTGTGTAGAACAGTAATGACATGCTATCTCAATGTGTGTAGAACAGTAATGACAGGCTATCTCAATGTGTGTAGAACAGTAATGACATGCTATCTCAATGTGTGTAGAACAGTAATGACAGGCTATCTCAATAACGTTTCATAATAGTTCTTTGATATAATAGAAGAACACTCCAATAATATCCTACATTTTTAAAGACCAAGGATTTATTTTTCTTGGGTTTGGTGTATTATACATACGGCAAATCATCTAATTGTGTCTAACTATTTGACAAGCATGTTACTGTTGTGCTCTATCCCAGTGTGTTCCAAACCTGGTCCTTGGGCCCCCCCTGGGTGTACGTTTAGTTTTTTGCCCTAGCACTACATAGCTGATTCAAATCATCAAAGCTTGATGATGAGTTTGTTATTTGAATCAACTGTGTAGCGCTAAGGCAAAAAACGAAATGTGTACCTGAGGGGCAACACTGAGTTTGGGAAACCATGCTCTATACCTTTTTTTAAAGACTGGGTCCTCCATCAACAGTATTCTTATTTTTCAATATTATTCCTCCCTGAGCCCTCTCTTCTTCTTCAGTTCTCTGTATTGGAAAATGTTGGTGTCCTTCCAACTCATGACCTACATTTATATCAAATTAACAGAGCTCTATTGTTGTGCTCATCCTGTTAGGCCATTACAACCCTTGAGAAAACAAACTATAGCAATGGAGCACAAATCCAAATTACAGGCACAATTTATAAAGGAGAAATTCCCCTGGTCCGACTGGGTTCACTGGAGGGTAGTCCAAGGAATAACAACAGCCTGATTTGTGCAGGAATTCTTGCCTCAGGTAGAGCTCAACTATATCATATTTTTGGTTGGCTCCAACTTTTAGCCTTGTCAATCACGTGCAAGAATGCCTTGCCACTTTGCAAAGGGAAAAAAGATGCATCAAGTACTGAAATCACACATAATCCTTTGGAAACTTAGTCTGTAGAAAACTGGCCAAACATAATGATAAACACCTCAGAGAACATAATAGAAAGTAATTCCAGCAAACCAATGTAGCCACTCTTATGAAAGAACAGATACAACTGCTGTTGCAGGCCAATACCGATGCCCAGATATCAAACCCACGTTTTCTGAGGAAAGCCCTATATGTATACTGCCCTACCAGCAAAAAGGCAGTAACTGCTCACAGCGTGGAACTGAGAAAAATTGTTTTTATTTACCTTGGTTTCACAGTAACTTTATGCAGTAACTGCTAACATGACCCCCATTTTCTCCAAAACACAATACAATAGAGGCAGGATACAAGTCCACATGTTTAGGCATGTATTTAATTTAGAAAAATGACATTAACTAATTTTCAACCAAATGAGCAGTTACTGCCTTTTTGCTTGGTAGGGCAGTATAGCCCAATGAACTGAAGCCATGGCGTCTCAGGCAAGGACCTTCCAGTACACACTCAAATGTCTACAGAATGTACAAACAAACATGTTAAACAAACCAATGTTGTACGCTCTGCCTCAAAATGACATCTGTTAGCATATTTGTATTTACAATAAATATGTTAATGAATATTTCTCGGTACATTCTGAAAAGGCATACAATTTCAAACAGCAGTATTTAGCAGAACAGTAAAGTGATTGTAAATATGGTCTACTCTATAAAGGTGTTATTGCCAGATGGCTGTCTAATTTGCCCAGTGTATTTTTCTATTATATACATGTACACCTGTATTTTTTAGATAATACTGTTTTTACTGTATTCCAGTATGCCAGAAAACAAAAATTAGATACAACTGTAATTCATTTAAAGTATTTTTTCCATTTTGGTTTCTTCTACTACCAAATGCTACCAACAATGTTGACAATTCTGCTGACTAATTGTTACTGCGAATATGGAACATCACATTGTAATGAGTTATGATAACATTTAAAAATAAACAAAAGCTTGTTATTCTATAACCAATAAGCAGTGCTATGTTTCATGTTTAATGAAATGCATATGAATGCTGTGCATTTTCCATTGATGTCAAAGTCAGGGGATGAGAGTTAAGAAGAGCACAGGCTTTCTAGCTGGTCTGGATACAAGAACTTCACTACCTCCCTGATACCATCCTCACAGGTCCTGGTCTTGGGAAATTCCTTCTGGTTGTCTTCTTCCTCCTTGAATCTTTTCCAAGTCTCTGTGTAAAAAGAACAAAGAATTGACATGTTGCCATCCAACAGCAGACAAAAAGCGTACAAATCCATAACTTTTTTTCCCTCAGCAGGAAACAAGATGGTCACTGACAAGAGGAAGCAGACATTTTTTAATCAGTTGAAATGAAATGAAATTTCCTTTGGTCTACAATATGTCTGGTTGGTCTATGACCTTATGTCTAGAAATGGATTGAGCTGTATTGCCTAACAATTCAGATTGTAAAAACAATGGAAAAGCTTTACTTAAAAGAAACTAAAGTATTACAAGATTTATACCTAGATAACTTTTAAATTACTTTAAAATAAAGGTATGCATACAAAAACAACAAAAAACACACAAAAAACATGGATAAACTCACCTTCATCCAATGTCGCCAGTAAAGTGTAGTTATCTGGATTATCTAGAAGATCTTTCTTCAGAACTTCCCCAGTTTCCATTAATTGTAAAACTTCTGGGAAAAGTGAAAATACATATTGGGTGACATTCTAAATAGTTAGGTAATCCACAGCTGTAGCTTTGTTATTAACACTGCCATGCTAGTGCCCTCTAATACGTCCCCCCTCCTATTACCTCCTACTGTCTTCCATACTTGCACTTCAACTTCAGCAGTCCCTTGTCTTTCAATAGCAATTATCCTAACTGTGTCCTCTGTGTGAACCTTTGACGATGGCTTAACTTTGTACACCAAGAGGTTGTTATTGTCATGTCCAAGATTCATGTAACAGTCAGTCCTGTTGCTCTCAGCATTATGTTCTAGGGGCAGAAATCAGAGAGATTAAAAATGTATATTGTTCAAAACCTATGGTTAAAATCATTTTCGGAAGTGCATTGTAAATACTGCTGAGCTATAGTACCTGGACAAATCTTGCAGCATTTCCCCACGGTTTTAATGGGATGTTGGCATGGATACTGGCTGGGACATGAGAGGCGTTTGCAGTCCTGTATGCCATCCTTACAGGTGCACAAAATGCACTCCAGGACCTTCCCCAGGACTGGGTGCCACACATCACCATGAGAGTAGGTGTTGCCGCTGTACTGACATGCTGAGAGAAATAGGAACAACATATATGCTCTAGTACTACATATTATTACAATCACAGAGCTGTAAGAGTTAGAATACATTGACTGCTCAATGACCAGGTAAGTGACTCCCTATTGTAGGCCATGAAAATAGTACTACTATTAATAGGATAATAATAATAAGAAGAAGATGAATAGCATTAATTAATATTATTAATTATTGTAGGGCTATCATTTAACTCTCACCCTTCTGGTGCTTTTTCTGCAGCAGGAAATTCACAGTGGTCTCTGCAGCACCTTTGAAGTGGAGCTTGGGCAGGCTCAGGCCTCTGGGAGTACCCCTGACTGTGGAAGGAGTAGAGCGGACAGACCGCCCTCGGAACTGCTCTCCAGCACACTGGTCCACTGAATGCCTCTTGTGTATTCACAGAGACAAATAGACACAGTTATTATGGGGTTATTTTGGATGTATGTGCAGCTCCGATGCCAGTGAGTTGGAACCCCACCCCACTCCAGGTAAACTTGATTTACATGCCCCACAAATGAAGATTCAATATTAGTTGTTGTCTTCTCTGCAAATGTGTGGTGTTTTGGATGTTATGGTTGGACAAATCTACAAGACTAAACCCATCAAGGAATTAACAGAAAGCCACCTACAACGCCTCGGTTCAGCTGTTGGCCTACATCCTCCACTGATGAGTACCCATTAATGCCACCATCTAATCAAAGACAAATGAAGAGGATATACATTGACTTTGATAACAATAGAAAGTAGGGTGAAAATCTGCTGTGGTAAGAAACAAATGTGATCACCTTTGCACACCAGACAGCAGGTATCTGGGAATGAGACTGGTGAGGAGCAGGTCAGCGGCTGGCAACTTTTCAGAGCACAGAAAATATTTCCATTCTAAAATCAAATGTGGAACAAAGCCAAAGGTGAAGGAAGAACAGAAGTGATTGTAGACATTGCCAGCCCTAGCTTTTTGGGGGCCCTAAGCTAAATGTTGTTTCGGGGCCCCCAACTCGCGAGCAAAACATTTTAGTGGCTTCCCTCTTGACGGCAGAGAGATCATCAGCCAATTTCCTGCAATTCAGTGCAATGCCAAAGGGTGGGGATACATTTTTGCCGTTTTAAAGCTAATTTCTTGCAGTTCTACACACTTTTCCATGTTAATATGATATCTGAGTGAGAGTGACTAACAAAACCAATGGATAAAAATGTGGGCACATACCCTTTCTTGCCCGGTCGATAATTCAACCATGATTACTACAAGTTTAGATAGTTGGCTAGACTAACATACCAATCTGAAAATGTTTTGCTGACATGGGCTAATTGAGTGATTGTCAGTGACTGATATAACAAGAAAAAAACTGCTGATGCACAACCAAATTTCAAAATTGCCCCTTGTGTATTCTACTATTCTAACTCTCAACAATAAGTTGAGACCAAACTGAGTTTCTAAAAAAAATAAAAAAGAGTCGCTTACTGCCAGTATTATGGCTGACACACGAGGAAAAACTTCCAGTTACGTTCTCAGAGTGAGAACGAGGAAGAGAGAGTGTGACTTACTGAACATGTGCACATGACACACTGGTTGGTTTGTCGAGATGGGAAGAGGTCATGGTTGGCAAAGGTCTCCCCTGGTTGGTAGAAAGTTCCATTATACCTGCAGGACTTCACTGGGGCTCTCAAGCCTGCTGGAATCCTAGGCTCATCTGAGCAGATAATGAATGGTAAGCACAAGATGAATAAGTGAATGCCAAAGCAGGATGTTTTTGTTTTACACACCTCTAGCCTTTTTTCCCTCAAGGATAGAACTAGTGTATGCAATTGAAGTCCTGTGACTAGACATGGCATAAAAGCACACAGGTACTACTTGACCAAATGGTGTCATAGAAATGATTAAATAACTTTATTGTACTGCCTGTGTGTGCTTATTGTATGAGAATGCTTGATCCTACCTGTACAGCGAGGGCAGCACTGCTGAGAGTCAGTCACTGGGTTGTCACACCGCAGAGTAGGACACTTAATTGTGTTACATTTCACATGGCCTGTCTATGAGGGAAACGTTACATGGTTTAGGGGCATACCTTGAAATCCCACCCACCAGAACCCTTTAAAGCAACTGCCAATAGGATGTGTAGCCTAAATCCTATTTGCACACAGTAGCCTACAATCCAATACTCAGATTTGGACAGTTTGATACAGTAGAATATAGGGCAGTGTTGGGCTTCTTTTGGTACACTTGTACATGGTTTCATATTAGGCTACAGATGTGACAAAACTGACCTCAGTGCAGGAACACCGCATACAAAACATGAAACCAAAGGGTTCCAGATAAGGATGCCAGCTGTCTCCAGGACTGTATGTTTTCTCTTTGAAAGAACAGAACACTGCAGACACTGGGTGAAAAAAATGGAAAGTAAAGATGGAAGGTAAGATGGAAAGTTATTTTAGCAGTAGAAGCACTTTAATATGAAACAAAGCAGGAATTTTCATAAACAGAAAACGAAAGAGACTAATCTAATAAAAAATTATCTTCCATGGCTCACAAACCTGTCAGAGTAATAACTGTTAATATCTTCTGGCAAAAAAAACACGCGGATTAAATCAGTATACTGTCATAATTGATGTTATGTGGTTATATAATTAATGTTGTGGTTATATAATTAATACATTTCAACCGGAATTAGCACAATTGAATACTAAATACAGTTTAATACTAAATACAGTTTAATACTACACTGACCTTATAGACAGGCTAGAAATACACGCTGTATAAACTTGCCAAATATTTTTTTCTAAAGTTGGTTGGAACAATGATGAAATCCAGAAAAGGAAAAAAATAACATAAACCCATGTTTAATCGCCAGTTGTGAGTAGTTGTAGTGTATACCTATAGTAAAACTCTTCGTTTGATTTGAGCTACAGGCGCATTTCATCAATTGTGGATAACGGTTTAACTTTAGATTTGCAGAGAAAGTCTGTCCTACCTTTTCTTGCTCTTATAACATCCGAAGCACAACCAACGAACAAACAGATGCTAATTAATAAGAATATATGCTTCATGTTGGGGGATAAATCCTTGTCAATATGAAATGAAATAGCAGCAACTGCGACAGCAAACCCCAGGACAGTGTGAAACTCCCCATAAAATCACGAATTTATTCTTGGTTTTCATCGAAGGCGCCTCCTACAGGAAGAATACGCCAATTTATAAACTGGGTGAAGTGAATGATGTGATGTCAAAGAAAATGGAATGAATAAGTCTAAGTTTGTTGGTTGTCAAGTAGGCCTAAAGTAGGAATAAAGCATATAGATATTGTCAAATAACTTATAGGAGGCAGAACATATTAGTGTCTCTCAAATGCACACCCTAACATAAACAGTATAACACCCTGCTAGATATGTCAGTGTCTAGCAAATTCACTCTGGCTATCTACTCCGATTTCAGAGCACTCTCGTCTGTGTGCCAGAGCGCAGAATAACTGATTAATTTGAATATAGCCGGTGTCAGTAAACGTCGGCAAAAAAACAATTAAATTGTCAACTGCAGTTAGTCACCAACGCTCTGGACAACATAACACCCTAACCAACTCTGCTAGGGCGAGTGAAATGGTCAGAATGAGATTCTCTAATTTGTGTCTGGAAGTAGAGCAAACTAGCCAATGTTAGCTTGGGTGCTTGACTGCCGTTGTGAGGTCAGAACGCTCGATCAACCCTACTCCTCGGCTAGAACACTCAATTTACGAACACCCAGAGCACACTCTGGCACTCCAGATTGAACACACCCGCTAATGAAAGTGGGATGGGAGCCTGTGATGTCATACTAAAAATGGGATGGGAGCCTATGATGTCATAATTTAAATGACATGACCTCCTTGAGGTCAAAAGCCTGCCACTAATTTGTCAAAGATTCTAAGGCAGGTAAGACCTTTCAATACGGAGAACCACATTCCTACTGGAGCACAATGGTTAGGACCCGTGCGCAAGTGGCGCTGCTTGCTCAACGCAACGACCAGCATCTGGGTCGTCGTGGAGGGCCACAAAGTCCGAGGCCCCGTCATGACAGACCTCAGAGAGAGAGGCCTCGGAGTCGACGCCCCCGATGTCAAGTGGGTCCGATGGTTGAGAAATGGAGATGGCCACGAAAACGATTAAGCTTGCTTCCACAGTCAAGATCATTTGCAGATGTGAGACGAGGACTGAAAGGCCGACGCGTGGTACTTCGTGTTGGAGAATTGCCCAATTAGAAATGAAAGTGCAGATTGAGGCCTCAAAGCATTAAAACATTTGTAAAGATACTTTTAGGCCTACTGTTTTTGTTCGCTAGACATCTAGCTACCCTCCTAAAAATGGTGAAAGGGGCTACAAGTGCTACCAACACACTGCAATGTTATGGGACACAACATAAAAGGCCTATTAAATCAACATTTCTCCCAATTTATTAAAACATACAGGAAACAAAGGGATTAAAATGGTTACAGCTAGATGCCATCATGCCAACATCTTTACACACTGAGCAAGTGAAAGAGCGCATAGAATAAAACATTGACAACACAGCATTGTCCACATAGCATAGGACACTTATTTCAATCCTCATTTAAAAATGTGACTGATTCAGTTTGACCAGACTACACAACGGAGCAGAGCTGTATTACATTTGCTGAAGGTAACAATGATTTATAGACAGTGAGATTCAAACAGTGCTTTGCGTCTCTAAATGAGACACTTCCCCATGAATATGACCCCAGAAATGTAATCATCATCAACTTGATGTTTGCTAGTATATCTACCATGTAGGCCTACAAACTGCAGTGGTTTCATTCTCAAATTAAATCTTCAGCCTCCATTCAATTTTCATTTGTGGGATCGAAACACTATATGGGCCTGAGAACAAAGACTTAGGGCTCTATTCAAGCCGTACTGCAGAAGTTCAGTGTTACCCTCTGGGCACAGCCGTCAATTCAACATCTATTCCACATTGGTTCAACGTAATTTCATTGAAATGACGTGGAAAAGACATTGGTTCAACCAGTGTGTGTCCAAGTGGGTACAGCGTGACTGACATTTAGCGGAGACTGCATTCACAGTAAACGCTGCATATGTCAGCTCAATCTGAAATGACCTTTCTATCAGGTAATCTGTAACGCTTCAGCGATGAGACTGAATAGAGCCCATAATGTAGCTAAAAACAAACAGAATAAAAACATATCCTGTAACTCCTAACTGCCACAATATGTCACAATAGGAATTATTTTCCTCGTAAAGGTGAAAACAGACAAATGCTAAACTACAGGCAACCTACTGTTGCCCCTCATGGTTGTGCTACTCTCCTCTTTGCGTTCACTGAGAAAAAGGATGACTTTGTGTGGGAGAAATTACAGGACTTTGGGGTAGACAGAAAGAAAGCCAATAGACAAAATGCCCTTAATCAGACTTCCACACGACCAATTTGGTTGGAACATAAAAACAGTCAACCCGAGTCAAGGACAGAGGAGAAACATAATTCAAGAACCTTCCTTTCATACCCACAAGTTTCACCTACTGTATATGTCCTGGGAAACATGTAGGATCTTTCAATGTAGTAGGCCTCCTGTAGGTTAATACAGATTTGAGGTACTCCCTCTGTGCCCCTCATACGTTTTCTCACTTTTACACTCAAGACTAACTGCTGTTTTCTCTCTTTTACACACACACACACACACACAAACACACACACACACACGCAAAAGCCCTCTCAAGAGGTGGAGGTGCTCCCTGCCCCGGTGTCTTCATCTCCAGTCTTCTGACGTTTCTTGGCCCGAATCTCATTCATGGCCTGCTCTATGGAGCGGGTGTCCCTTTTGTTGGCCACAGGTACTGAGGGAGGAGAGACAAATACATTTTGTTAGGCAAAGTACACAGCACACACCATGAGGAGATGTGATTCACCGAGGATGAGAAATCAATCCTGAGCCTCTTCACACTGACCCATGCCATATGCCTGGTTGGCCTCTAGCGTATGTGCTGCATCCTTAGCAGAAGAGGTGCCGATCAGATGGCTGTACTTGTCACGGTAATTGGAGCTGGGAGACGCTGCCCTCTTCTGTGTCTTACCGGTGGTCTCCTCTTCTAACGCAGCCTGCTCCTGAAGAGCAGTGGACAGGTTTAATTATCAAACACTTTCTTTGAGCAATAGCTCTGAACCCAACCTATACTCCGTAGATATTATGCTGAGTGAACAAAACCCAGCAACATATTATAGAGCAAAGGGTTACCTGCAACATGTCAAGAACTACAGCTAGAGTGATTAGATCTATTAAGGTGCAGAAAGTGTGAACCATCAGTACTTGCAATGTTATAACAAGTTTACATGACTTGAAATCGGATTTCACTGTGTAAATGAACATATTCTGCCAAATGATATACAGTTATGGACATGTTTACTAGAGTATGTGTTTCTATTCAGTTTTGTTCCTCGGTGAGTGTGACTGAGTCTCCAGTCGTACTTTAAGTCTGCGGCGGTATTCAGCTTTTTGGGGGTCCCACTCCTCTCCTTTCCGATAAGCCTCCAGCTCGTCGTCTGATGGAGCAAACTCCTGCCACAGTCATTTTGAATACATAAATTCAGTTACGAATCAGGAAGAATAACACATATACAACACATAATAAAATGCCACCACTATGCACTAAAATAATAGTGCAACTCATGGGAAGGGCATGTAAATCTGGTGATATTTGTGAACGCAGCCATAAAGAACATCCAAAAGAGGTCTGACCTTCTTAAAAATCATGACGTATCTGCTTTCCTCATCCTCTCCGAAAGAAAACGATGCCAGACCAGCAACTTCTGCTACATCATGCCTTTAACAAGCCAGGATGTCAGTAAAAGTTTACATGCAAACTGTTAAATATTATGTTTGTAGTCCCCTCATAAAATAAACTTATTACATAATGCTCTCTATTTATAGATTCAATGATATATTTATAATTTTTCACTTACAATATGCTCCTTTCAATCTTTCCCATGGGATTGTACTTCCTCTTCTGTTGCTTAGTGTCTTGAATGAATTCTGACACCTCTTTCTCCATCTGAAAAAGAGATGAAGGCAGTATAAACTAGATTGTTCTTTACCCACCAAAGATCAGTCAACGAAGAATTGGAAACAATTCTTGGATTTGTTTCTTGGGATTTGGGTTGTCCAAGTTACTGACTGGACATTCAGCTGGATGAGCAGAAAATGACCCCACAAAGGAGATGGAGGATTATATTCTGTCTGACTGCAGGCAGAGCCTCTCACCCGTTTCCTGAACTCGGCTTTCTTTTTCTTCTCATCCTCCTGCATCTTCTTCATTCTTGCTGCCTGTTCTGTTGAGGGATAGAAAACAAGGTTATATTATTCAATTGTTTTCATACTGAAAATATAGGCCTATTAATTCCCATGAGATGTTATAACAGATTGTCTGAATAGCATCTATTTCCTATACCATACTTTAATTACCTGGACATCACTTTAATTATGTTGGTAAACTCTGGATTTAGTGTCATCTGAGCAAATGAATCCAAAGAGCAACAAGATCCTATGCTATAGCTGCTTAAGTGTAATTCACATCATTTTTGGATGAGGGACTACTGACATAGCACATGTGACTTGCATAACAGGTGTTCAGTATGATGTTCATTATTACCAAATAATGCACCCACTGGGCACACTACGTCATTTCAATGTGGATAATATTTGGTTGAGACGTTGTTCAATAAGATAACCTATAAGTTAGTTGAATTTCTAATGTGTTATCTAAAAGCACAACCAAATTCCAATGGAAAAACAATGTCTGTTTTTTGTTTAGTTTTCACCCAAATGCCAATTACAGCACTTTCACCCATTTAAAAGTTAAATAAATGTAACAGTGCCTTGCAAAAGTATTCATCCCCCTTGGCATTTTTCCTATTTTGTTGCATTACAACCTGTAATTTAAATGATTTCTTTATTTATTTGGATTTCATGTAATGGACATACAAAATTATCCAAATTGGTGAAGTGGAAAAAAAAAACATGGTGACATTTTTTTCAACCCCCCCCCCAAAAAAAACAGAAAAGTGTGTGCATATGTATTCACCCCTTTGCTATGAAGCCCACCTTCAGAAGTAACATAATTAGTTAAATAAAGTCCACCTGTGTGCAATCTAAGTGTCACATGATCTCAGATATATATATATATATATATCACTACACACACACACAAACCTGTTCTGAAAGGCCCATAAGCCTGCAACACCACTAAGCAAGGGGCACCACCAAGCGGCACCATGAAGACCAAGGAGCTCTCCAAACAGGTCAGGGACAAAGTTGTGGAGAAGTACAGATCAGGGTTGAGTTATAAAAAATATATATCTGAAACTTAGAACATCCCACGGAGCGCCATTAAATCCATTATTTTAAAATTGGAAAGAATATGGCACCACAACAAACCTACCAAGATAGGGCCGCCCACCAAAACACACAGACCAGGCAAGGAGGGTATTAATCAGAGAGGCAACAAAGAGACCAAAGACAACCCTGAAGGAGCTGCAAAGCTCCACAGCAGAGGTTGGAGTATCTGTTCATAGGACCACTTTAAGCCGTACACTCCACAGAGCTGGGCTTTACGGAAAAAAAGCCATTGCTTAAAGATAAAAAAAACAAGCTAACACATTTGGTGCTCTCCAAAGGGTGTGTGGGAGACTCCCCAAACATATGAAAGAAGGTACTCTGGTCAGATGAGACTAAAATTGAGCGTTTTCCTTGATGGACAAAAAGCTATGTCTGGTGCAAACCCAACACCTCTCATCACCCCGAGAACAACATCCCCACAGTGAAGCACAGCATGCTGTGGGGATGTTTTTCCATCGGCAGGGACAGGGAAACTGGTCAGAATTGAAGGAATGATGGATGGCGCTAAATACAGGGAAATTCTTGAGGGAAACCTGTTTCAGTCTTCCAGAGATTTGAGACTCATACCCAAGAAGATTCAAGGCTGTAATCGCTGCCAAACGTGCTTCAACAAAGTACTGCGTAAAGGGTCTTATGTATGTGTGATATTTAATTTTATTTATTTGTAATACATTTTTAAAACTGTTTAAAACCAGTTTTTGCTTTTTCATTATGGGGAATTGTGTGGGTTGAGGAGGGGGACAAAAATACATTTTAGATTAAAGCTGTAACTTAGCAAAATGTTGAAAAAGTCAAGGGGTCTGAATACATTTTCCGTATGCACTGTAGGCCTAAAAAACATAGTTGGTGATTGACAAAGTAAGGTCCCATTTCATTTGCTCTCTTAAACCTACTCTTTGGAATGACTTCGATAGTGCATGGGTAATAGTCAGTGTCAAACATAGCTGGGCTTGGTTAAAACCCTAGAAGGGAGCCCAAAGGGCAGATAGATAGTTCTCCAGTAGGAGGTGCTGCCCTGACTATTTTGTTTTCTGATAGCAGATGTTGAAAGTCTTATTTTAATAGGCATACATTCAACATTTTATACAAGGTTTGTCTGTTTTAATATTTGGTAACCATGCGGACATAATCATGTAGTTTAAGTTTATGATTTTTTTCAAATCAAATGTATTTTTTTACGTAGATTCAACGTCACAACACGTTGTCGAATTACATTGAAACAACATTGATTCAACCAGTTTGTGCTGCTTTGCGTGTGCAAACAAAAATGAATGATGGCTCATTTGGCCAATGAGAGGACTGACTTTGACCAATAGGATGCATTTTATACAAAAACGTAATTCACTACAAGGGCAAATACTCGTTCGTGACTGGATACTTTTCTGTACAGACGATAGGGAGGTTGAGAACTCCACGGAAGGGATCCTGTAAACAGCTACATTTACGAAATACTCTTATCTTTACAATCGAATAACACAAACGAATTGGGGATAAATAACTGTAGATAAATACTGAATATACCTCGGGCCTTTCGTCGGCTCTCCTTGTCGCCGACTGTGGGAGGTTTTTCCATCGAACTCAGAATTGAGCCCAGGAGGTCCGCCATTTTGGACTGAATGATCACTACCGGAAGCATGATGTTTAAAATCATTCGTGGGGAGGGAATACGCATGCGCATATCAACAAAAAATATTAGAATAACAGGGTATTTATTATAGCCTTCTATTGACAAATGGTGGGTTATATTAGTGAATGTACTGAAATAATATATATTTTTTGTTTCTTGAGTTTAATTACGGTGCCTTTTTTGTTGTTGTCTTAAATTGTCTGTGAATGCTACAGTACACAGAAAAATGTAAATATTGCAATTTGCAATATACGTTTATATATTTTTTTATAATAGCTCTAATCAATGATAGAACATTTTCTTCATGAAATAAATAGCAGGTAGCCCAGCGTTAGTGGTTAGGAGCATTGGGCCAGTAACCGAAAGGTTGATGGTTCGAATCCCTGAGCCAAGGAGTTTAGGTGAATAATCTGTCTATGTTCCCTTGAGCCTAGTGATCAACCCTAATTGCTCAGGATAAGAGTGTCTGCTAAAATGTAAAACATTAAATATAAAGCATTAATATCCATATTCATGAAAAAATACAACTAGCGATTGATCAGATGAAGGGAGGATTATATCTTACAGTTAAAGTCACACTAAATGTATGAAAAGAGGACCTCCGTAAACAGTAAACCATGCAGTGTGTATACGTATGCGACATTGAACTTCATTGGCATTGTATCAGTCAATGTGATTTCTCTCTGTCAAGAGGTGAAGAATCTTGTTGATCTTAAGATGAGGTATGAATCAGCTCTTTCATTCACACACAAATGGAAGGAGCAGCAAGTAGAACTTGTAGCACTTGTATACCTTTTCCAGCAAAATGAGGGTGTTTCAACGATGTAATCTGACATAAATTCTGGTTTTCCAGTATGTGCAGTGCATAACACAGAAGCGGTCAGTGTTGGCAACACAACAAGTAACCTTGATGTCTCTCCCCACTCCCCACTTCTCACTCTGCAAAGGTCAGACCTCCAGTTGTCTCGAGGGTTTACTTCAACACAGGAAGTGAGGCAGAAGGAGAGAGTCAAGGAAGTAGTGATGACAGACTAGTGACAGACAGCAGACTGGAGGGGGAAGATGTGACGTGCACCAGTGAGAGTGCAAGCAGACTCACCAGGACACTTCTGTACTCTGGCTGGCTATTATTCACTCACATAGTGTCTGTGTCCTGTGAAAAATACATTCCACATGGTTGAGAAGAGCCTGTAAAATGCACTAGGAACAGGTGTGGGTCCATTAGGGATGGTGAGCACAGCAGGTGGTGACCAGTCCATCTAATCACACAGGCACAAGGTGGTGATGATGAATGTCTTGTTGTCTCATCTCCAAAATACCCCTGTCCACTGCTGCCAGGGTAATGATTCTCTTGACGTTCCCCTTACACAAGGCTGTCTGCTAAATGTAAACCACCTTGTTTTCTTTCTGCTCACACACAAATTGATAACCAGATCGCTAAATGAGTGACTGTGTGCGATGAGTATGTAAATAACATCAGATTTGATGCATACAGTATAAGGGATGCATTAATAGAAAGCCACTAGAATATTTTCTATAACCTGTTTGTAGCATGCAATAACTATCAACATTACCTGTCATTGAAATACTGCTCTTCCCTGTTAAAAAATGTAATATTGTAAAACACTTTAGCCATTTAATGGTTATTGTGGGAACATGGATATACAGTACGGAAGCTTGATATTATTTCAAATAAATGAAAAATATTTATCTTAATTTTCACAATAGTCGGAAGGCAGACAGACCATGAAATCTGCTGTGTGTGTGAGGCCCTGCCAAGCTGCCAGTATACCTGTTTGCATGGCCACCTACAAAAGACATAGGAGTTATAGGAGATATCATTTTCTCTGATATTTTAAGGGCGAGCATAATACATTCAAAACAGGGATTCTTTCTCTCTTTTTTAAAAACTTTTCTTTCTTTCAAGACAGTAAAATATAAATTATGCAGGCAAGTTACAGTCTAGGCATTTATGTTCATTGGATAGTTGATTTTCAGTTCAACTTAGATTCTGTTAATAATGGTACAGAAACACAGAACAAAACCACATGTCAAGCTGGTTGGATCTGTCATTTGCTCACTTCAGAATCTTCACATGAATTCAACATATTCCAATAACAGTAAAGTATTTACATACACCAGGGATTAAAACATGAACAGACAGGTATCAAAAAGCACCGGGAACACTCATCAATAATGACAGGGGGATAACAATGGTGGAACAAATCTCTCTCATTCCAAATTCACTAGTGCCCTGGAGTATTTCCTGAGCCTTATCACAAACCAAGGGTTTACATGACAGGTTCACATAGCAGGAGTAAATCCTGATACTGGGGGTAATATCTACATGTAATTAACAGATATTAAATAGTGACGAAAATTGACAGAAATATATAATACAATTGGGAGAGATTCGACAATATTTATATTTGCTTTGAAAGAAAAACTACAATGAGCTACAGAAATATGCTAAGCAGCTGTGTGTCCAAGCTGTCCAATAAAATACACAATATAATCTGCTTCCAAAACAACAGTCTAAATCTCAATCAGTCAGAATGTCACTCCCTGACCTTAGAGACCCTTTTTATGTCTCTATTTGGTTTGGTCAGGGTGTGATTTGGGGTGGGTATTCTATGTTCTATTATTTGTATTTTTATGTTTGGCCGGGTAGGGTTCTCAATCAGGGACAGCTGCCTATCGTTGTCTCTGATTGAGAACCATACTTAGGTAGCCCTTTTCCCACCTGTCTTTGTGGGAAGTTGACTTTGTTTATAGCCTTTAATGGCATGGTTTGTGGTGTAGTGTTTATTGTTTTGTTCGGCGTCTTTTCTAATAAAAATAAAATGTACGCTCACCACGCTGCACCTTGGTATTGTTCTTTCAACGGCCGTGGCACAGAATCATCATTTATGTCCCTGCTCCCAAATATAACACCTCCCACCAGTCTAAATCCTGATCGCCCTTAGGTCCTGTGCATTTATTTGCATCTTTTGCAACATATTGAAATATTTTTTCACAGGCTGATGACAGAGTAAGCGAGTGTGTACATGTGTTTCTGTTGTGTTGTATGTCAGTGTACTCACCCATCATTTGTCCACTGCTAAAAGAGTTCCTAACTTCCTATGTCTAAAATGATAGTCTCATCAATTCAAACACCCCACTGGGCACAGACATCAGTTCAACGTCTAGTTTTGAGTTGCATTTGGTTGAGTTGTCAAATAGTGTGAATTCAAGTTTAAATCATCAACAACAATGGCACCCTGTCATTGGATTGAGGTTAAAGGTTGGGTGAAAAAAAGACGATATTCCCCGACATTACTTTTTACAAATCATTGATTATAACATTGATTATTTTGGAAATTACAACGTTGATTCAACCAGTTTTTGCCCAGTGGGACTTGACATCACTCTGCTGCCAATCTCTCTGTCTGACTCAGTCCCAGTGAGACTGAACACAGACAATATTATGGGGTGAACATTGCACTTTGAGGACAGCGGAATTCTTGATGTAAAGGTTATGATTTGCATGTTATCTGGCCTCATTTAAATGTTTTTGTTGCTAAAACAAAGCATCGTAAACACATTAAAAGACTGCTAGTTTACCACAGTGGGTTCTACCCTGTGTCTCAGGCTGAGTAGGAATGATCTACTGTGCCTCTCATTATGGGGTCCACACTCCAGTCTTTAATGAAGGAGTAAAGAGGTTCTTCCAAACAAGCAGGGAAAGCCTTGGTTTTAATTGTCATTGACGCAGAAATGGTTTGATATGGAGGACAATACACATCACATGGACACAGACCATGTCAGCGGGCTGCAAACAGTGAATAAAGCGAAGCTCCACGATGTGCCTGCCAGTGCAGAGCCTGGATCAGCCCATCCCACCTGCTAGTGCAGAGCCTGGATCAGCCCATCCCACCTGCTAGTGCAGAGCCTGGATCAGCCCATCCCACCTGCTAGTGCAGAGCCTGGATCAGCCCATCCCACCTGCTAGTGCAGAGCCTGGATCAGCCCATCCCACCTGCCAGTGCAGAGCCTGGATCAGCCCATCCCACCTGCTAGTGCAGAGCCTGGATCAGCCCATCCCACCTGCTAGTGCAGAGCCTGGATCAGCCCATCCCACCTGCTAGTGCAGAGCCTGGATCAGCCCATCCCACCTGCTAGTGCAGAGCCTGGATCAGCCCATCCCACCTGCTAGTGCAGAGCCTGGATCAGCCCATCCCACCTGCTAGTGCAGAGCCTGGATCAGCCCATCCCACCTGCTAGTGCAGAGCCTGGATCAGCCCATCCCACCTGCTAGTGCAGAGCCTGGATCAGCCCATCCCACCTGCCAGTGCAGAGCCTGGATCAGCCCATCCCACCTGCTAGTGCAGAGCCTGGATCAGCCCATCCCACCTGCTAGTGCAAAAAGACTGCTTACAGGGGCACTGCAAATCTGCCCAAATAACTAAAGCCATGCCACATTTACACCCTGCTTGGGCTGGTCTCTCTTAAAGGGACATGTGCACAGTTTACACACAGAGAAGATAAAAAGGAAGAAACTGCTGTTAAAGGACATAGAGTGACAGGCCAGTCACATACGGAGATGACGAGGTGATGCTAACCTTTGGCTTTCTGCTGGGTACTAGGCATTCCGCGGACTCAGAGGCAGCTGCAGAGAAAGAGTGTCCTATGGTAGAGCTGGTCACACATTCAGTGAGAGAGCTGAGCCTCGTGTTGCTTCGTGGCATCAAAGAGTTCTCCTTTCATTGATAACACCATCATGTTTGATAAAGTAGAGTGCAACGCCTCCTTCATTCAACCACCATCTCTCTCCATCTCCAACTTTGCCCTCATTGGTCTCTCTGGAAGACAGAAAACTAATGCTCCATGCTTTGGCCTCACCCTCTGTTTGTGGACATGATCAGTCAGTGAGGGATCTGTAATATATATGATCTAATTAAGCAATAAGGCACAGAGGGGGTGTGGTATATGGCCAATATACCATTGCTATGGGCTGTTCTTATGCACAACGCAACACGGATTGCCTGGACACAGCTCTTAGCCGTGGTGTATTTGCCATATACCCCAAACCCCCGAGGTGCCTTACTGCTATTATAAACTGGTAACCAACATAATTAGAGCAGTAAAAATAAACGTTTCGTCATACCTGATGTATACGGTCTGATATACCACGGCTTTCAGACAATCCGCATTCAGGGTTCAAACCACCCAGTTTATAATCTTTGTTTTTGCACGTTCAAATATTTCCTTTTTTCATACATGGTACAATGCAATGCGCAAAATGGATATGCGCAAATTCTTGAAGTAAAATGTTACTGAGGACATGCAAGTTTTTGATTATACTGGATGGTGAAAGAGCGATGTTCCTCGGCTGTTCTTCATCTTTCTCTGATTGTCTTTGGCTCCATCGTTTCCTCTTCATGCTCGCGACTCTTTCTTAGAGTGGGGCTTGTTTCCCAAAAGTGAGTCAATCTCAGCCACGGTCTGAGGAGTCATCTGTGAAATAAGCTGCAGGCATAACATGGCATGTCAGTTTAGGACTAGGACATAATGATTTGGTGATTGCTTGCTTGTTTGCGCAATCTATAATGGAATTTTAAGTGACATTAATAAGAACGCCTACATTTTTGACATTTTTTAAAATCATAAATATATATACAGTGGGGAGAACAAGTATTTGATACATTGCCGATTTTGCAGGTTTCCCTACTTACAAAGCATGTAGAGGTCTGTCATTTTCATCATAGGTACACTTCAACTGTGAATCTAAAACAAAAATCCAGAAAATCACATTGTATGATTTTTAAGTAATTCATTTGCATTTTATTGCATGACATAAGTATTTGATCACCTACCAACCAGTAAGAATTCTGGCTCTCACAGACCTGTTAGTTTTTCTTTAAGAAGCCCCCCTGTTCTCCACTCATTACCTGTATTAACTGCACCTTTTTTTACTTGTTACCTGTAGAAAAGACAACTGTCCACACCCTCAATCAAACAGACTCCAACCTCTCCACAATGGCCAAGACCAGAGAGCTGTTACACCCTGACCATAGTTTGCTTTGTATGTTCTATGTTTTGTTTGGTCAGGGTGTGATCTGAGTGGGCATTCTATGTTGGATGTCTTGTTTGTCTGTTTCTGTGATTGGGAACCATATTTAGGTAGCCTGTTTGGCGTTTGGTTTTGTGGGTGATTGTTCCTGTCTTTGTGTTTGTTACACCAGATAGGGCTGTTTTTGTTTTTTCACGTTTCTTGTTTTTGTATATTGTTCTATTTTCATCTTGATTAAAGATGTATCAAAATAACCACGTTGCGTTTTGGTCCGCCTCTCCTTCAACAGAAGAAAGCCGTGACAAGAGCTGTGTAAGGACATCAGGGATAAAATTGTAGACCTGCACAAGGCAGGGATGGGCTACAGGACAATAGGCAAGCAGCTTGGTGAGAAGGCAACAACTGTTGGCGCAATTATTAGAAAATGGAAGAAGTTCAAGATGACGGTCAATCACTCTCAGTCTGGGGCTCCATGCAAGATCTCACCTCGTGGGGCATCAATGATCATGAGGAAGGTGAGGGATCAGCCCAGAACTACACGGCAGGACCTGGTCAATCACCTGAAGAGAGCTGGGACCACAGTCTCAAAGAAAACCATTAGTAAGTAACACACTACGCCGTCATGGATTAAAATCCTGCAGCGCACGCAAGGTCCCTCTGCTCAAGCCAGCGCTTGTCCAGGCCCGTCTGAAGTTTGCCAATGACCATCTGGATGATCCAGAGGAGGTCATGTGGTCTGATGAGACAAAAAGAGAGCTTTTTGGTCTAAACTCCACTCGCCGTGTTTGGAGGAAGAAGAAGGATGAGTTCAACCCCAAGAACACATCCCAACAGTGAAGCATGGAGGTGGAAACATCATTATTTGGGGATGCTTTCCTGCAAAGGGGACAGGACGACTGCACCGCATTGAGGGGAGGATGGATGGGGCCATGTATCGCAAGATCTTGGCCAACAACCTCCTTCCCTCAGTAAGAGCATTGAAGATGGGCCGTGGCTGGGTCTTCCAGCATGACAACGACCCGAAACACACAGCCAGGGCAACTAAGGAGTGGCTCTGTAAGAAGCATCTCAAGGTCCTGGAGTGGCTAAGCCAGTCTCAAGACCTGAACCCAATAGAAAATCTTTGGAGGGAGCTGAAAGTCCGTATTGCCCAGCGACAGCCCCGAAACCTGAAGGATCTGGAGAAGGTCTGTATGGAGGAGTGGGCCAAAATCCCTGCTGCAGTGTGTGCAAACCTGGTTACGAACTACAGGAAACGTATGATCTCTGTAATTGCAAACAAAGGTTTCTGTACCAAATATTAAGTTCTGCTTTTCTGATGTATCAAATACTTGTCATGCAATAAAATGCACATTAATTACTTAAAAATCATACAATGTGAATTTCTGCATTTTTGTTTTAGATTCCGTCTTTCACAGTTGAAGTGTACCTATGATAAAAATTACAGACCTCTACATGCTTTGTAAGTAGGAAAACCTGCAAAATCGGCAGTGTATCAAATACTTGTTCTCCCCACTGTATATTAATGTATATGCAGGTATGCTTATATCACGACAATGTCATTAGTTTGATGAGCTCTGATTAAGTGTGCATTGCAGTGTAACATCAAGATGGTGTGATGTTGAGGGGAGGGTGGTTACCCTAAGGGCACCCAGGTTTTCCACCAGCTGGTCAGTGTTGGAGACACCCATCAGCACTGAGCTCACTCCCTCACTGCGCAGACACCAGGCTGAGAGGACAGAAAAGAGGGAGAGAACACAGCTTAGAGATGGAGGCTGTGTGGATGTGGCACATTGACACATCCTTTTTAATTAATTAAAACAATTCTAAACAGTATGTTAGGCTACGTTTATCCCAATTCTGATATTTTCTTTCACATCCGATCTTTTTCAGACCTGATCTGATTGGTCAAAAGACCATTAACTGAAAAAAATATCAGAATTCGTCTGCCTGTTTAAACGCAGCCTCTGAGTGTCAGACAGTCATAAGATAACAGAGATGGACAAAACAATTAACACACGCACACACACACACACACACACACACACACACACACACACGCACACACACACACACACACACACACACACACACAGAGTCACACACAGAGTCACATACACACACGCACACACAAACACACACCATACCGATGGCTAGCTGTGCGGCGGTGCAGCCCAGTCTGTCGGCCATTAGGTGGAGCTCTTTAATCTTGGCCAGCTGGTTGCGTCCCTCCTCACTGTTGACACGCTCCTTCAGCCACTGGTAACCCTGCACCAATATTAGACGGAACAAACCCGGAAATATTTAACGGTGTCATGCACGGTTGTAGGCCTAATAGACACACAGTCGGGGAGCACCTACAGAACTCCAATTAAATAGAAAACACACATCCACTAATTAAAAACATGTTTATTTTCTCTGGAGAACTCACTTTCATATTAGCCCTGGAGATGTCAGGTACACCCTCACTGTACTTCCCTGTGATCAGTCCACATGCAAGGGGGGACCAGGTCATTGCCCCTACACCTAGACAAGAGAGGGAGAGAGAGAGATCCTGTTGAGAGGACATCCGGTGCTGTTCGCTGGGCTGTGTGAGTGTGGATGACTGACCAATCTTGTGGTAGAGTTCAGGGAGCTGCACCTCCACCTTGTCCCTCTGGAAGTAGTGATACTCAGCCTGCTCACATACAGGTGGGATCAGGTTGAACTGACGCGCCACTGAGTACGCCTCCTGGTGGCAGGAAAACAGAATAACACCATCACCACAGAGAACCCATGGCCTTACGTCATTGACTGACAAGAGCAGGTTGACTGGAATGTATTAGGTAACAGGGAGCAATAACAGGGGACTAACCATGATCTCCATGGCACTCCAGCGAGAGGTGCCCCAGTACATTGCCATGCCCTGATTTATTACAAAGGTCATGGCCCGGACAATCTCTGCAAATAACATGAACCAACTTGTTACACGCGGGTAATAAACATACTGTAACAAAGATATTGCATGCTTAGAATGTAAACATGAAGACACTTTTTAACGAGTACATTCAGCAATAAATGCCACAAAGGGTTGTGAGCAGAGCAGGAGACACATTTCCGTTGTAACAGATGGACAATAAAGTCGAAGGACTGGTGTGACTATGACTGACCTTCCATAGGGCTGTTGACGTCATTCCGGTTGGCAAAGACAATGTCCACATAATCTAACTGGAGTCTGGACAGGGATCCTCTCAAACCTGCAATGTAATGGGCATCATCATCATCATCTTCATCATCATCTTCATCAGTATGGTCATCATCCTCATCATTGGTCATCATCCTCATCATTCACATCCTCATCTTCATCATTGTCGTCATCATCTTCATAATCACTATTGCCACTGTATCCTATTATAAGTCAATTTGACTCTACCTTCAATGATGTGCTTTCTGGAGAGTCCCCTTTCTGTCTCTGCCCTGAGTGACAGCAACAATACAAAGTCACTTTGTCAGAACAATGAAGAACTTATGACTGTTATATCTGGCATCTTTTTCCCAGGATACTTACTGCCCTCCCCAATAGATCTTGGTTGTCACAACATAACTAGAACGCCTGCCAAAGAAATGGGAGGAGAGGTTAGAGGGGACAAGGAAATAGACTATCTTTTCATCACATAGTAATTTGATGTCAACCACAGAGAAACTAAAAGCATTAGAAAAAGTGCCAACAGAACCAGCAATAATAAAACAAGTATGAAAATAAACAATCTTCTTATTCAAACAATCTATCATATTTAAAAATAAAGGTCTGTCTGTTCTTAATAAATGTGAAAAGCAAAGTTCACAGAAAAATATTTGTGATGTAATATAGTTAGACAGACAGCTATTCATATCCACATGAGTCACATTAGAAATATGAGTAATATCACCTCCATCTTTTCTTCTTGACGATGTTCCCTAGGGTGATTTCAGCCCTGTGGAGAGAGGATGTGATGGAATAAAAATCAGTGGGGAGACAGAAAGATTGACAGAAAAAGATGGAGTGATAGACAGAGGCAGGAAGTGTATACAGACAAAGATAAGGAATAGAAGAGAGCAGTGAAAGGAGGTGTGAAAAGCTGACCTGCCGGAGGCATACACCTCTGCTGTGTCAAAGAGGTTCACCCCGGCCTCATAGGCAATGGTCATCAGGTTCTCAGCCATCTGAGGGGACAAAGAGACAGACACTGAGAGAGAGAAACTGAGGGAGAGACAGTGGACAGAGCGAGAGAGAGAAAGAGACAGAGTGAGACAGACATAGACACTAACATTGTGATAGAGAGACTGAGAGGTCAAAAAGGTGCAGCCTCAGAACGGGGTAGCCCTTTCCTGCAGTCAATGACCAAAAACGCTCTCTTTGGCCTCATGGGTGGAATGTAATTAGTATTTTTTATAATTACATAATTCATAAAGATTATTAGAAAAAACCTAAGTCAAACAGTTTTGTTATATTTCAGTAATGTATATAAAGTGTAATATTGGGATGGAAACTCAAAATATCTGACATGGTACAGGTGTCCTCTTTTTGTTAAGCCCATAACCATGTGTGTGAGGTGTGTACTTTTGTTTCAAAGTAGATTTGTTTAAGACTACCAAGAAACACTCTGTGGGACCCTGGTTTAGCAAACTGCAGTAATTAAACAGGGTGTCCCAAAACATTGTTACATAACTCACCTCGTCAGATATCTGTGATCCAAATGTCACCCAGGTGCCTACGGTCAGACAGACAGAGAGACAGACAGACAGGTAGACAGATGGCGAGAGACAGTTCTGTTACATTGCTCAGGGAGTCTAATGCATATTGTTATCAGTTCGGTTACACTGCTCAGGGAGTCTCTAATGCATATTTTTCTGGTCCATTTATTTTGTACCCACCCAGCCCTAAGCAGGACACACGCAGACCAGACTTCCCCAGGTTCCTGAGAAAGACAGGGGTCAGGGAAGAGAAAACAAGGCAACAGTAAACATGTCGTCCCCCACAAATTATGCAGCCCCCCTCCCCCCCATGGGCCAATTGAGATATCGCGTGTGTAATCAGTGTAACTTTGTAAATGCCCGATCTCTATGGCAAGACGCATCATTCACCATCAAGTTTCATCAAAATCATCCCAGTGCTTTCTGAGGGATCGCGTGTGACTAACGTACGAATGAACGGAGACAGATCCACAGTTCCCTATCCGATGACAATAAGAGTTATGAACACTTTCTTAGGGACATGACATTTACCCCAAAATCTACCTACGTTTGCACTTCTTGTGCTTTCTAGCATAGTACGCACAGTCACAGAATGAGGTTCCTAAATAACTAGGTTCAACGCCTACACCTCTCAACTAAATTTTACAACACAATCTGCAGATACGCATTCTGAATAACACTGCTTTATCAATCTGGATAAGTGAGTGTATTTCTGGCAGTGATTATCGCCTGAGTACCCAGACGGCCCCTGTTGAACAGGTGACCTCTACCCTTCTCACATCAACAGTTCAGTGTAATATAGTGTACTTGGCTATAACAATAGGGCACTGGGTGGTTTAACCCCAACACCGGATAAAGCTGTACAGTATATACTTGTATATCCATAATAACATTCTCCTTTCCACATGGGTTGACTGAAATAGTTTATATGGTTGGAGTCCAGTGCTGGGCATGCCACATCTGATTACCAGAAAGCCGATTGTTGAAGGGAAGGATAGAACTGGAATCAGAGAGCTGCAGTGAGCCCTGGTCATGCAAGCATGTGCCACAGAAATTCTGCGGGCTTCATCCCTGCCCTCCTTCTCCTACTCCCCTCCTTTGCTGGCGCTCTCCTCCATTCTAATTAGGAGCCAGCTGGGGAGCCAGCTGGGAAGGCAGCAGAATTGCAGCAGAACTCATTGCTGCTCACTGTCTTCATCTCCAGCGCCTCGCCTCTCTACCTGTCTGCCTATATACCTGCCTGCCTGTCTACCTGCCTGTCTACCTGCCTGTTTACCTGCCTCTCTATCTGACTGTCTGTCTACCTGTCTGCCTGTCTACCTGCCTGGCTATCTGCCTGTCTTTCTGTTTACCTGCCTGTCTACCTCGCTGTCTGTCTGTCTGCCTATCTGCCTGCCTGTCTGACTGCCTATCTACCTGCCTGTCAAACTGTCTGTCTGTCTATCTGCCTGCCTGTCTGACTGCCTATCTACCTGCCTGTCAAACTGTCTGTCTGTCTACCTGCCTGCCTGTCTGTCAACCTGCCTGTCTACCAATCTGCCTGTCTATCTGCCAGCCCGCCTGCCTGTCTGTCTGCCTGTATACCTGTCTACCTCCATGCCTGTCTGCCTGTCTGTACACCTGTCTATCTATCTGCCTGCCTGCCTGTCTGTCTGTCTGTCTGCGTCCGCTACAAATAGCTCTATGGAAAGAGACAGACTGTCAGAGCGTTTAGATCGAGGCAGACGAGAGATGCTTTATTTTCCCTGCTCTATTGTTATTTGCCTGGCCAGCTATTTTTAGAATTGTGCTTTTGTGTGCCCTTGTGTGTGTACGTACATGGGCATGTTGTGTGTTTGTGTGCCTGTCACATGTACTCTCAAGAAATAACACATGTGTAATTGATCCAATGTAGATGTATCTGCAAGGAGAGGATGGAGTAGTTTTTTGTAAATGACATTAGTCATTCTATTTCCCCCAAATAATTCAGCCTCTGGGCAACAGTCTAGCTCTCACTTTCAACGCTGACAGGGATTCAAATCACAACATACTGACCACATCAACACAGATATATTACAATTTAGCTGATATCTACACAAAATCTCAAGCCTTTCCTGAAAGCTTATGTTTTTACAGCTCCCATGTACCTACACTCTTAGAAAAAAGTGTTATTCCGTTGTCCTCATAGGAGAACCCTTTTTGGATTCCAGGTTGAACCCTTTTGGGTTCCATGTACAGTAGAATCCTCCATGGAAAGGGTTCTAAATGGAACCCAAAAGGGTTCTTCAAAGGGTTATCCTATGGGGACAGCCGAAGAACCCTTTTAGGCTATAGATAGCACCTTTTTTTCTAAGAGTGTAGCTCAATATGCTTGCTTAATTCTATCCTCAAATTCCTTTGGAGAACACAAACTGAGGCTGGAGCCTTTAGCGTATATCATGCATCAATGTCACTTTGAGAGTTGAAATCAAGTTAATATCTGGCCCTGAGACAGTCAGAGAGACAAACACACAAACAGAGGGGCATATATGAATTAGAGCTGCCACTGCTAGATATGCAAAACACACTTATTATCAATATTCATATACATTGTTCATATTCATATTATTAATATTATTCTTATTATTCTTATTATTATATTGGGTTCAGGGTGATGGAGTGTCACTGTCATTGTCAGTATGTGTGACAACTACCCCCCCTCCTCCCTCTGCAGTGTTGTGATCCACAAAGCTGCTGTCTGTCAGTCTGTGGGGGACTATAGGCACACACACACACACACACACACATATACACACACACACACACGCTAACAGAAAGAAAAAAGCATAAAGAGAAACAAAACATACACAAATAAACATACAGTACACACATAAACGCACATAGCCTGCAGTACGTACAGCAGAACATACTACAGTGTATAGCCTACAGTACATATTGCAGTACATACTACAGTATATAGCCTACAGTACATACTACAGTATATACCCTACAGTACATACTACAGCACATACTACAGTATACACTACAGTATATAGCCTACAGTACATACTACAGTACATATGCTACTTAATATAATGTTTACATACCCTACTTTACTCATCTCATATGTATATGTATATACTGTACTCTATATCATCTACTGCATCTTTATGTAATACATGTATCACTAGCCACTTTAATACTATGCCACTTTGTTTCCATACCCTACATTACTCATCTCATATGTATATACTGTACTCTATACCATCTACTGCATCTTGCCTATGCCGCTCTGTACCATCACTCATTCATATATCTTTATGTACATATTCTTTATCGCTTTACACTTGTGTGTATAAGGTAGTAGTTTTGGAATTGTTAGGTTAGATTACTCGTTGGTTATTACTGCATTGTCGGAACTAGAAGCACAAGCATTTCGCTACAATCGCATTAACATCTGCTAACCATGTGTATGTGACAAATAAATGTGATTAGATTTGATTTGACATACTACTGTATATAGCCTACATTACATACTATATTACGTACTACAGTATATACTGCAGTACGTACTACAGTACATGCGGCATTATATAGCCTACAGTACATACTACAGTATATAGCCTACAGTACATACTACAGTATATACTACAGTACATAATACAGTATATAGCCTACAGTACATACTACATTATATAGCCTACAGTACATACTACAGTATATAGCCTACAGTACATACTACAGTATATACTACAGTACATAATACAGTATATAGCCTACAGTACATACTACATTATATAGCCTACAGTACATACTACAGCACATACTACAGAACATACTACAGTTTATACTACAGTATATGAGCATAAAACATGCGTACATGTGAGCTGGTCTGTGAGCTGGTCTGCGTGTTGGTCTGTGAGCTGGTCTGTGAGCTGGTCTCTGAGCTGGTTTGTGTGTTGGTCTCTGAGCTGGTCTGTGAGCTGGTCTGTGGGCTGGTCTGTGAGCTGGTCTCTGAGCTGGTTTGTGTGTTGGTCTGTGAGCTGGTCTGTGAGCTAGTCTGTGTGTTGGTCTGTGAGCTGGACTGTGAGCTGGTCTGTGAGCTGGTGTTTGAGCTGGTCTGTGTGTTGGTCTGTGAGCTGGTCTGTGAGCTGGTCTGAGATGGTCTGTGAGCTGGTCTGTGTGTTGTTCCGTGAGCTTGTCTGTGGGCTGGTCTGTGAGCTGGTCTGTGAGCTGGTCTGTGAGCTGGTCGGTGTGTTGGTCTGTGTGTTGGTCTGGTAGCTGGTCTGTGTGTTGGTCTGTGAGCTGGTCTGTGTGTTGGTCTGTAAGCTGGTCTCTGAGCTGGTCTGTGTGTTGGTCTCTGAGCTGGTCTGTGGGCTGGTCTGTGGGCTGGTTTCTGAGCTGGTCTGTGTGTTGGTCTGTGAGCTGGTGTCTGAGCTGGTGACTGAGCTGGTCTGTGAGCTGGTCTGTGAGCTGGTCTGAGCTGGTCTGTGCGTTGTTCTGTGAGCTTGTCTGTGG
The DNA here is from genome assembly GCF_045791955.1 of Oncorhynchus clarkii lewisi. NCBI lineage: Eukaryota > Metazoa > Chordata > Actinopteri > Salmoniformes > Salmonidae > Oncorhynchus > Oncorhynchus clarkii. The sequence continues at coordinate 31,051,183 of NC_092175.1, read as the reverse complement.
GCTGGTCTGTATGTTGGTCTGTGAGCTGGTCTGTGAGCTGGTCTGTGTGTTGGTCTGTGAGCTGGACTGTGAGCTGGTCTGTGAGCTGGTGTCTGAGCTAGTCTTTGTGTTGGTCTGTGAGCTGGTCTGTGAGCTGGTCTGTGAGCTGGTGTCTGAGCTGGTCTGTGTGTTGGTCTGTGAGCTGGTCTGAGATGGTTGTGAGCTGGTCTGTGTGTTGTTCCGTGAGCTTGTCTGTGGGCTGGTCTGTGAGCTGGTCTGTGAGCTGGTCTGTGTGTTGGTCTGTGAGCTGGTCTGTGAGCTGGTCTGTGTGTTGGTCTGTGAGCTGGTCTGTGTGTTGGTCTGTGAGCTGGTCTCTGAGCTGGTCTGTGAGCTGGTATGTGTGCTGGTCTGTGAGCTGGTCTGTGAGTTGGTCTGCGAGCTGGACTGTGAGCTGGTCTGTGAGCTGGTCTGTGTGTTGGTCTGTGAGCTGGACTGTGAGCTGGTCTGTGTGTTGGTCTGTGTGTTGGTCTGTGAGCTGCTCTGTATGTTGGTCTGTGAGCTGGTCTGTGTGTTGGTCTGTGAGCTGGTCTGTGTGTTGGTCTGTGTGTTGGTCTGTGTGTTGGTCTGTGTGTTGGTCTGTGAGCTGGTCTGTGAGCTGGTCTGTGAGCTGGTCTGTGTGTTGGTCTGTGAGCTGGTCTGTGTGTTGGTCTGTGTGTTGGTCCGTGAGCTGCTCTGTGTGTTGGTCTGTGAGCTGGACTGTGAGCTGGTCTCCACACAACCTTCTCCTAACAACCCTACCCTGACCTTGTTCTTCTAATCCTGGGCCCGGTTTCCTGAAAGCATCTTAATGCTTAGCACTTCTTATAACCTTTGTAGGAGCATTGTTAACTCTCCGAGCTAAAACCATCATTATTAACGTTGCTCTTGAAAACATTCAGCAGCCTGCCTCAGACCACTCGTAGAACAGCTAAGTGCTTTGTTAGATGCATTTTTGCCCTCCCGCGTCACTTTATACACAGAAGATCTCCGCTAAACATAGAATCATATAGTTTATCTGTCTCTCTGTGACCACCAATAACTTCAGAACAAAGTTGCCATTGTCTTTGCAATTGATACAAACAAGCCACATATAAAAAGATGGTTCAAATGAAAACCGAGATGACCGCATTCAAATATAAATAGTCTACAGTAAGCTATAGGCCCATTTCATTTATATTGAAATAAATGTAATGTTCAATCAATTCTATTTTGCTACTTGTGGGCTACCGTCTGTAATTTGTCTCAATTTTTTTCATGATGCGTAGCCTAACATGCACAATGACGTGCCAAATCTGTCATTTAGTGCATTTTAATTGAGTAAGAATTTATTAGAAAAAGCTGCCTCAATTGTTGAAGCCATATGTGGTAACATCTCTTGCTGATTCGTCTTCAGTATTGTGAAATAATTCTAATGTCAAGGTAAGATTTAAATTGAGAAAGCTGATCCGAGAACAGTGCTGTCTTTCTTTTGATCCTATCAGTATCGACACATGCTCCAACGACACACTGATCTCTCTGTGTGGTGTTTTGGGAAACACATGTTACATCTTTGGCATGCATTGTTAAAGACACTAGTAAGATGCATTGTTAAAACACTAGTAAGATGCATTGTTAAAACACTAGTAAGCCTAAGTTCCATCGCTATGGAGAATCCAGGTCCTGGAGGCTTCCCTCAAACTACACCCCGAAAAAAAGGAGCTATCTAAAACCTAAAAGGGTTCTTCAGCTGTCCCCATAGGAGGACCCTTTGCAGAACCCTTTTTGGTTCAAGGTAGAACCCTTTTGGTTCCAGTTAGAACCCCTTTGGGCTCCATGTAGAACACTTTCCACAGAGGGTTCTACCTGGAACCAAAATGGTTCTACCTGGAATCAAAAACGGTTCTCCTATGGTGACAGCCGAAGAACCATTTTGCTCCAACTCACACCAAGACTCAGAGAACTGGAACATGCAACAAGTCAGGGGAGTTTCATCTCAAACTGGATAGGCAGAGTATGCAAATATACATGTACACTGCATTACTTAAACATCACCCAAAGGAGTGGTTTAACACATGAAGATGTGTTGCACACACACACACACACACACACACACACACACACACACACACACACACACACACACACATAATACAAACAAGCCTTTATGTTCATACATACTAATGCATGCATACTCTCATACAACATCTACACCTACTGACGTTCTATATGAAAACTAATATAAAACACACACATTTATACAAAGACACACACATACACACAACAGATTCTCAAGACTACCGTGCAGAGAATGCTGCAATGCACCGCAAGTGTTGGCTGAGAAGAGGAGAGGAAGGGAGTGTAACAGGGAAAAAGAGAGAGGGGTAGAATGGTGAAGAGAGATTACAGGGAGAGAGAACATTTAGAGAATTAGAAAGGAGACAGGAGTGAGAGAGAGAGACAACAATATAGAGGCAGGCAGGCAGGCAGGCAGGCAGGCAGACAGACAGACAGGCAGGCAGGCAGGCAGACAGACAGGCAGGCAGACAGACAGACAGACAGACAGACAGACAGACAGACAGACAGACAGACAGACAGACAGACAGACAGACAGACAGACAGACAGACAGACAGACAGACAGACAGACAGACAGACAGACAGACAGACAGACAGATAGATAGATAGATAGATAGATAGATAGATAGATAGATAGATAGATAGATAGATAGATAGATAGATAGAGCGTTAGTGGGACTGGTGGCCAGGGTGTGATTTATAATTATAATAATTTGGTGGGAGCTTAAATTTGTCCTGTTTTACACATGTACAAGTGTGTATTATATGCATGTTTGAAATAGATTATTACAAATAAATAAACATTTCCACCCGTGTATAATATACACACTTGTACATGTGTTTTTCTCCTCTATTTTGCAACCTGCCAAAGAGGACTCCCTCTCAGCTCTGATGAATACTCTGGCTAATGAGTTAAAATATGCAGTTAAGGAACAATTAGAGAAAAGGGAGGCAGAGGGAGGTTGTGAGTTCCCCAACCTCCCCCTCTCCTCCCCTTTCTCAGCTGTTTCCCTCAGAAGGAGAAGACTCACACAGTCAACACAGCGGGGCTCACTACAATCAGTATCATCACTGTCTGCTGTTCTCCTTACGAGAAGTGAAATGAGCATGTCTTATAGTAGATACGTGTGTGCGGTAAAGTCACTTTATGATGGTGGGGATAGTGATAGTGATGCTGATTAAGCTTGTTTTAGGAGTGAAGGCCTAGTCTTCGCTGGCCATTTTAGTTAGCGTGGGAAAAGGACTTCATATTCTATGATCATATTCAAACTGATTCTCATGCATAACATTTTGGTGTAATGTGTCCAAAATGTTTGGGTTAAAAGAATGTTTCAGATTAATAATAATTATATAAATGTATATAAAGTGCTCTCTGATAATCATCCTTGCACATGAGGCTTAGTGACACTGTTCCCTGGTGGTGGCAGCAGGGTGAATTTTGAGATGAGTGCTCCAGTAGAGGCAGACTAATAAGTCTTCTGCTTTTGGAAATAACACAAACTGTGGGCACTAGGCACCACAGGGGTGTTACCGTTGGCAACTGGAGCGGCTGTCACTATTCCATCGCCTATTGGCTGCAACCTCATAAAAACAACAAAAGAACTATGACAGAACCATTTACATTTTAGCAGACGCTCTTATCCAGAGCGACTTACAGAAGCAATTAGGGTTAAGTGCCTTGTTCAAGGGCACATTGACATATATTTCACCTAGTCAGCTCAGGGATTCAAACCAGTGACCTTTGATTATTGGCCCAACGCACTTAACCGCTAGGCTACCTGTCACCCCTTCAGGGGTAGTATTCCCCATCCAATTAAATCAATATATGCATAAATGAAATAAACCACTATGTCCTGGCATTTCCTCCTGAGCCTCATTCCCTACTTAAACTGCCTCTTAAATTAAAACATAATTAAGTGAAGAGAATGGTGTCAGGATTGAGCTAAGGGGCATGTTCCTTTACCCATCCAGAATATAGCTGCCTTCCTACATCATCTGGTATAGGCAGCTTTCAATCTGATAAAGACTGTTCAATTCTATCACATTCCATCTGATTCTGGAATGAATAAAAGGGATTAGAGATGTCTGTCTGCTGCATTTCAATATCACAATATGTGAAATAGAAACAGACCAATATTGTTTTTATCTGGTGATGCTAATTCTATCAAAGGAGCACATAGTGCGTACTGTACTTCCCACTATAACGTTCACAGCTGGATGAATTCAACATTTATAAATGCTCGGGAAACCATCTAAATATGACGAGGCTGTTGTCATTTTCACCGTAGCTTACACACACATGCAAGAACAGACATGAGAGACACAAACACCAAAACTCCCAGCCCCATAAATGATGTCATCCTCATGCAGCTGCTCACTGTCCACAACAACTCAGGTGTTTACTGAAATACAATGAAGTTACCCCTGGCAGCCGGTGCTGTCTGAGAGGCCCTTCATGGTAAGTGGAAGTGCTCTGGGGTAACCTGAGCTGCCATCATGTTCCAGGGAGAGAGAGGGCAGTGTCTGAGTCCTTCATCATAATCATCCATCGTTTAGGTAGAGGTTCATGAGCCTTCATTACTCTTCAGGAACAACATAAAAAAACACTAATTGAATCAGATACCCTCCCAACCTGTTTGTGCCAACTCTGTTGGCATGCCCTTTGACTCTCCACCCCAAATAATCAGCACTCCTCTCCGTATCCCTCCCTCCCCCTGCTCACCTGTATTTCATACTGCTGTGGCGCCCTATTGCCTCCTTCATGTGGGCATGGCCCTGGGGGACCGGGCGGGACCCTGACTGCTCCCTGGACTTGGCTGAGCCCTGGGTGTTGTAGTTGCCATTACCCCCTTGGCTGCTCCCTCCACCACCTCCCCCACTGCTTCCCCCAGGGGGGGGCGCAGTGCGAAGACCACAAAGCCGGTCCTCACTGCGGCTCTTCAGATTGTGCTCCGTGCAGGCAAAAGAGACCTGCATGGTGACCACTGCCTAGTCTGGTAAACAAAACTGGCCCCTGGAGAGGCTCTTTGGGATGCGGCTTAGGGTCAGACCCCAAAATACTAATGTCTGCTAAATTGATGCTACAACTTAAAGTTGCTTTGGTAGAGTGTAGATGGGATAGAGCTAAGATGTACCTGTCCAGACAAATGCCCAAACAGGGAAGGTTTGTCTTATCTGTCCAGAGCCACAGGAGCAGGCAAGAACCCAGGCCCAACCTGGCGCATGCAGTCAGCGTCTGGTCTGTCTCAGTCTCTTCTCTCCTGTCTGGTCCTGTTGCAGTCCAGGCAGAGCTCCTCAGAGTTCGCTTAGTCTCAAGAGGTTTCTAGTGAGAACATTGATTCCTCCCATCATCATCAGCGGGGAGCTGGTACATAGTGTCGTCCTCGTAGGCTGATCAAGGGGCGCAGCTCCACGGGCTCGGGTAGGCTACCTCTCGAACCGCGCTCTCCACGGACGGCGAGCGCAACAGATTCCTCACTTGACTGACTTGCCTAGTCTTGCAGAGACATCCGGAAAGATCGTGGTGGCGAGGAAGACGCTTGCTATATGTTTTTGATACAGCTTGATTGATAGGCAGGGTGGTAAAGCATTAATCAGCTTGCTTGTCTCCTCTTCAGCTACAAACGTAGGTTAGTCTATCAGTGTCGAGCCCATCTTGAGCCCCGGAGTGCTTCGCAACAACCACACTGTAGATGAGCTTCAGACATGTTTTCGCAGATTCCCATAAATGTATATGCTAACAGAATTCAACACGCGCTAAAACACCATAGTCTTCTAATGCACACATCCAGTGTATTTCCCCTATCTGGCACAGTGCCCAAACTCATGCAAGATCGAACTGATGCAAAAGGCAGCATCAGCAGCTCCAAATCGTGTGGTAATTTTTATCCACTTTGTTGAATATTGTCAATAGCATAACTGCTATAATAATCTATTTCGGATATCAGTCAGGCTATACATTTTCCCAATCGAAAAGGATCCTGACACACAGTAACCATTTCACAGCATAATTGGCATGATCGGCAAAAATGTGATGATTTAATCAAATGCATACATCGATGCCACAGTTACCCTGTGTCCCATCTGTTTCATTTGAGATGCTGATGATGGTGGCAATTCTCTTCAGAAGTATCATTCCAATCCCTGGTTCTCCTTGCAGCGGGTCCCAACGTGTTAATCACGAAACATTCAAAGTCAATGATTGCGAAAGGCGCCCCCCCCCCCCTCTCTCACACATTCTGTACAAATTTAACAAAACGGGTGCTTTCTAACATAAAATAACAATCTATTCTAATAGCACAATTCCAACGTGGTTTTAGGCCATTTCATATTATTCTGTAAGCAAATCCGAGACACTCGAAGTATGATATGTTACATTTTGTATGGTATGTGTCAATTTGTGGACGTCCATCATCATCGTCCATCATCCGCTACGAATTCGTATGATATGTTACGAATTCCAATTTATTGTGGCAATTTTTTTCACCTTTACTTAATTCGGCAGTTAAGAACAAATTATTATTTACAATGACGGCCTACACTGGCCAAACCCTAACCAGGACGACGCTGGACCAATTGTGCGCACCTCTATGGGACTCCTGATCACTGCCGGTTGTGATACAGCCCGGGATGGAACCAGGCTCTGTAGTGACGCCTCTAGCACTGCAATACAGTGCCTTTAGACCGCTGCACCACTAGTTAGCTAGCTCTAGGGGTTAGGGGTTAGGGTTACATTTAGGAGTTAGTTTAAAGGGTTAAGGTTAGGGTTAGCTAACATGCTAAGTTGCTAATTAGCTCAAATACTATGTTGTTCTTGATGAGATCTGAACATAGAATATTCGGGTTGCTAGAAGTTCTCGTTACACGCCTACCCAACGACCTTCCTTTCATGTTTGCCTTAAGTAACCTTATATCTTATGTAACCATACCAAACATAACATATTAAACTAACTTCAGTGGCCCGGATTTACATGTACTATGTTACGTCTAGTCTATAAAACCAGTCTGACAATTCACAAATAAATAATCTCATTCTTCCCTTTCACTGGTGCACAGGCATACACATCGATAAACCGGGACTGCACTGCCAGCCTTAAATTCAATACATTGTATACACGCAGACGCATGTCTGTTAAAAGCAACCTCACTTTTTTCAATAAACCCTTAATGACCACTCCCTTTTCAATAAATACTCAAGCATATGGATGATGATTCCCCCTCCCCCTATTTTTCATTCCATCTCTCTGTCTCTGTCACCCTCTCTCTCCCCCTGTATTGAAACACAGGCATACAGTTGATCAATCGCTTGATTAACTCTACAGTCTGTGAGGTAGTGTTAGTATTATACAGCCTAGTACTGTTGGCAGTTCAGAGTGAATGGTGGGGACAGGGATACATGTGGATAGGAGACAATAGTTGAGACAGCTCTTATTCAATTGGCTTTTGAAAGGAACCATGACATAAGTTATCAGGCAGTCTACAGTATTGGTGCCAGATGGTTGGCTAGTGTACTGAGTGAGACCAAAACAAATCAATGATCCTAAAAGCAAAACTAAGCATTGATCTTTTTGTTGGGAATCTGAGTGCCCCACAAACTCATCCAACTAGGATTACATACACAGACTATATTAATAAATGTCTATGTCAAAATGATAAATTTACAGTTACCTGTTTACCTGTAACATTTACTAACATTTACCTTATGATTAAATAAAATGTGTCATCATAATATCCCATGTAAAACGAACATTAATATACAGCAGATAAGATAATTTCAGCTGTGTGAAATACAAATACACTTGCTTTTTCATTGGCGTGCAGAGTTTCTGATGTATGTATTTGCTATTTCAGCACCAGTGATGATGTGAGGGGTTAAAGACCCAATGCAGACATGTTTATATCAATATCAAATCCCTTACTGTAAAAGATTTCCATTAAAATTGTAGATAGATAAATATATTTTAGATAGATTTTTAGCAACAAAAAGAAGTGGGTAGGGGGAAAACTGAAAACTACACTGAACAAAAAATATAAACGCAACATTGGTCCCATGTTCCATGAGCTGAAAGTGTTGGTCCCATGTTTCATGAGCTGAAATAAAAGATACCAGAAATCTTTCATACTCACAAAAAGCTGATTTCTCATATTTTGTGCACAAATTTGTTTACATCCCTGTTAGTGAACATTTATCCTTTGACAGGTGTGGCATATCAAGAAGCTGATTAAAGAACATGATCATTACACAGGTGCACCTTGTGCCGGGGACAATAAAAGGCCACTCTAAAATGTGCAGTTTTGTCACACATCACCATACCACAGATGTCTCAAAGTTTAATAAAAAACTTTCACAATATTCAATTGGTAGTTACAGTCTGGTCCCATCTCTGCAACTCCCATACAGACTTGGGAGAGGCGACCCAGCCAAGTCGCACTGCTTCTTGACACAATGCTCGCTTAACCCGGAAGCCAGTCGCACCAATGTGTTGGAGGAAACAAAGTACACCTGGCGACCGTGTCAGTGTGCATTGCGCCCGGCCCACCAGAGGAGTCGCTAGAGTGCGATTGGACAAGAACAACCCAGCTGGCCAAACGCTCCCCTAACCCGAACGACGCGGGGCCAATTGTTCGACGCCGCATGGGTCTCCCAGTCGTGGCTGTTTGTGACACAGCCTGGTATCAAATCAGGATCTGTAGTGACGCAGCTAGCACTGCGATGCAGTGCCTTAAACTGCCGCGCTATTCGGGAGGCGTCTCAAGTTTTACGGGAGTGTGCAATTAGCTGACTGCAGGAATGTCCTCCAGAGCTGTTGCCAGATAATTTAATGTTAATTTAATGTTAAATCGTGTGGGCAAGCGGTTTGCTGATTTCAAAGTTGTGAACAGAGTGCCCCATGGTGGAGGTGGGGTTATGGTATGGGCAGGCATAACACACAATTGCATTTTATGAATGACAATTTGAATGCACAGAAATACCGCAACAAGATCCTGAGGCCTATTGTGATACCCATTTTTGGGGAGGAATCTTTGACCAACAGATGCATATCTATATTCCCAGTCATGTGAATTCCATAGATTAGTGCCTAATGAATTTATTACATTGACTGATTTCCTCATATGAACTGTAACTCAGTAAAATCTTTGAAATTGTTGAATGTTGCAATTATATTTTTGTTCAGTATAGCTGTTACAGACAGAGAAGTTTGGTCTATTAACCAATTTACAGCATAGTGATGTCACCATGGAAAGCCAAAACTCCCGCCCATGAAAACCTGCTGATTAGAAGGTCCTGTGTAGATTGTATTTTCAACCAGCAACTATCAGGAAATAACACTGATCAAATGTTTTCACACTTTTAAGGTGTTAGTTTCATCAGCTGTGGTACCATATGATATAAAACACAGATTTTTTTTAAAGCATTTTGACTACATTGGGCCTAAACTGGGAAATCATACCTGGAATAATTGCAGAACCATGGCCAGGTCCCTATCCAACTGATGATACTGAAAATACATAATCCTGACCTCAACCACAACCTTTGACCCCTAAACCTAGCATTAGTCCAAACCTTAACCTTCTGCTGTAAAATCATGTATCTAACATTGACCTTTAACCTTAATCATAACCCTGTCAAACTGAGGGTAAGAGTGTGACAAGCGACTCACATCCTACTAACACTGACATGATTAGGATGTCAGGCACAAACATTTTTACAGTCAGAAAAATGGTTCACACAACCATATTTTACACCATCTGTGTGTTGAAATCCTGTTATCCGGTGCTGGGCTATAGGGACACACTGGCATTCTGTTGGTCTCTAGTGGGGGAAATGTATAACTGCAAGGTGAACATTTTTCACAAGCAGCATGCACATCTGTCACTCTCTTTTAGGTTATATCACCATCATCTCTTAGTGATGATAAACAAGCCAGGGGCTTTCACCTGGGTTCTGGAGTAGAAAACAACACACACACCAACAACAGGCCATTCAAAGTGACAACTCCATACCAAAAATGTATTTTTAAAACAGTTTGCCAGTGTATTAGCCACAGATAGCAGGCGTAATGAGAGCAGGCTGTGCCCCTGTCTGTTGCTCTGCCAAAGACTGATGTTTGATTTGTCACAACCCACACCGTACGCCCTCCCTCCCTTCCTCTTATAAGAACATAATCCCATCCTCTCTCTCTTTCTCAGAATTCATTTGATTCTGTGTGTGTGAAATCAGGAGGCTTACCTCCACTACACTAGGAAATCCGATTTAAAACACATTGGAATATAAACCTATTATCATTTACAGATTGATGGAATCAATGTGAAAGTGATGAGAACATACATTCCTTTTTTAGGCTACAATCTTAGAAAAAAAGGTTCCAAAGGGGTTCTTTGGCTGTACCCATAGGAGGACCCTTTTTTGGTTCCAGATAGAACTCTGTGAAAGTTTTTTTTACATGTAACCCAAAAGGGTTCTACCCAGAACCAAAAGGGTTATACCCCGAACCAAAAAGGGTTCTTCAAAGGGTTCTCCTATAGGGACAGCCAAAGATCCGTTTTAGATTCTAGATGGCACTTTTTTTAAAGAGTGTACTACCACTGATAATAGGACAGGACATACAAGGTGTTAAAAGGAGATGATTATGTTTTTTACCATTAAACATTTGAATACTATGTAACACTAATTTTAGAGAGAGTGGGGCTACACTCTCTCTTTCATCTTTATCTTCACTCTCTCTCTCTCTCTGTCTACCTCTCCTACCTGTATAACATGGCAGTGCTCTCAGTCTACCTCTCTCTCACCTGTATATCATGGCAGTGCTCTCTGTCTACCTCTTCTACCTGTATATCATGGCAGTGCTCTCTGTCTACCTCTTCTACCTGTATATCATGGCAGTGCTCTCCGTCTACCTCTCTCCTACCTGTATATCATGGCAGTGCTCACTGTCTACCTCTCCTACCTGTATATCATGGCAGTGCTCTCTGTCTACCTCTCCTACCTGTATATCATGGCAGTGCTCTCCGTGTACCTCTCTCCTACCTGTATATCATGGCAGTGCTCTCTGTCTACCTCTCTCTCACCTGTATATCATGGCAGTGCTCTCTGTCTACCTCTCTCCTACCTGTATATCATGGCAGTGCTCTCTGTCTACCTCTCTCCCACCTGTATATCATGGCAGTGCTCTCCATCTACCTCTCTCCTACCTGTTATCATTGCAGTGGTCTCTGTCTACCTCTCCTACCTGTATATCATGGCAGTGCTCTCTGTCTACCTCTCTCCCACCTGTATATCATGGCAGTGCTCTCCATCTACCTCTCTCCTACCTGTTATCATTGCAGTGGTCTCTGTCTACCTCTCCTACCTGTATATCAATGGCAGTGCTCTCTGTCTACCTCTCCTACCTGTATATCATGGCAGTGCTCTCGGGCTACCTCTCTCTCACCTGTATATCATGGCAGTGCTCTCTGTCTACCTCTCCTACCTGTATATTATGGCAGTGCTCTCTGTCTACCTCTCCTACCTGTATATCATGGCAGTGCTCTCCGTGTACCTCTCTCCTACCTGTATATCATGGCAGTGCTCTCCGTCTACCTCTCTCCTACCTGTATATCATGGCAGTGCTCTCTGTCTACCTCTCCTACCTGTATATCATGGCAGTGCTCTCCGTGTACCTCTCTCCTACCTGTATATCATGGCAGTGCTCTCCGTCTACCTCTCTCCTACCTGTATATCATGGCAGTGCTCTCTGTCTACCTCTCCTACCTGTATATCATGGCAGTGCTCTCTGTCTAACTCTCCTACCTGTATATCATGGCAGTGCTCTCGGGCTACCTGTATATCATGGCAGTGCTCTCCGTTTACCTCCCTCCTACCTGTATATCATGGCAGTGCTCTCTGGATAACTCTCCTACCTGTATATCATGGCAGTGCTCTCGGGCTACCTCTCCTACCTGTATATCATGGCAGTGCTCTCTGTCTACCTCTCCTACCTGTATATCATAGCAGTGCTCTCTGTCTAACTCTCCTACCTGTATATCATGGCAGTGCTCTCGGGCTACCTCTCTCTCACCTGTATATCATGGCAGTGTTCTCCATCTACCTCTTTCCTACCTGTATATCATGGCAGTGCTCTCCGTCTACCTCTTTCCTACCTGTATGTCATGGCAGTGCTCTCCGTCTACCTCTCTCCTACCTGAATATCATGGCAGTGCTCTCCATCTACCTCTCTCTCTCACCTGAATATCATGGCAGTGCTCTCCATCTACCTCTCTCTCTCACCTGTATATCATGGAAGTGCATTCAGCCTCATAGTCAGTCAGGGAGATTGCACATTCTCTGAGGTACAGCATCAGTCTGCGTTTCTCCACCAGCCTGTGGGTGGCCTCCAGGATTTGGGAGGCCAGCTCTGACTCACTCCTCTGCTCTTACTTGTTGCCTACAAGTCCTCTTTCTTTTGCATTTATGTGACCAAAAAGTAGCAAAAAATATGCCCACCAAAAAGGTTATGCAAACCAGTATCACTGTTACAGATCTACATGTTTATGCAGGTAGGATATGGCTGAGATGAAGAGTTAAAAAATCCATCTTGAAGCAGAAAAAACTCTTCACTGGTCCCGCTGATTCAAAACACCTGTTAAACGTCAACAAGTCTTGATTGCTCTTTTCTGATGTCTTAATCCAGAATGAATCTAAATCAATCCTAAAGTGACAACAACATTCAAACACGGAGACGGATTTATGAGCATCGCTTCTTTTACTGAAGATGGACAGAAACAACAATCTGCATCTCTCTCGCTCTTTATGTCCCTCTGAGATGACAGCAGACAAGACAAGTGAGCATCAATACAGAACAACTCAGTGATTCCATCAAAACTCATTGATGTTTGAGTGGATTTATCATTAGGTCTATTTTTGATATGTCTGTCTTGTGCAGGGCCATCGGTTAGCCTTGTGGAGATGTCAGTAGGGACTATTTCAATGCTGTGTTAGTCCTGGTCTATGCTGCAGTGGCGATTATCTGGGATTAAGCTTCTCTAAGCGCTCTTTTGATTGACTCAAATCACACTGGCAGCTGGCTAAGGCCAATCTCTCTTTTCCCGTTGAACATTACAGACCCCAAGGTTCTCTAACAACTAGGCACCTTAGAGCTTAGGAAACCATGGTTACTAATAGCGAGGGAGAGAGCCAGTGTGTATGCATTACTAGGATCTAGGCTGTTTTAAACAGAAATAATGGGTCGGTCTTTATTCTCCTTCAGTGCCTCCAGGACTGCAGTGGAGCACATTTCAGGTTATGTTTCATACTCACATTACACGAGTTTGACCTAAAACACATTTTATTCGCCGTCTGCCTATATTGACCTGCGCCTCAAGGCACAGAAGAAGAGGTCAGTCTGGACGATTAAGGCATTTTCTTTTGCAAACAAAATGAGTGTGCACATATAGCGTGCGTCTGTGTGCTTCATCCCCAATTTGATGCCCTCAAATAATTACCTAGGCTAATCCAGTGCAGCAGTGGAAGCTGCTGAGGGAAGGACAGCCCATAATAATGTCTGGAATGGAGTCAATGGAATGGTGTCAAACACATCAAAGATGTGGTTTCCATGTGTTTGATACGATCCCATTTACTCCATTCCAGCCATTATTATGAGCCGTCCTCCCCTCAGCAGCCTCCACTGCAGTGCCGGTTATTAGTATTATTATCTGCTGCATAACTGTATAGAGATGTAAGAACCTGGCACTTTGATAATCCTACAGATGCCTGCAAATAGAAACACACACACACAATAAGAAAGCGGATGTGATTGTTTGAGACAGGATGGACCTAGAAGGGCACAGGAACAGCCAGAGGACACGGTGACTACATCTGCAATGCAGCGAGAGTACCACCACCATCACATCTGTGGGTATCCTGAGGCTCTCTCACAGCTTACAAATACACAATATCGGGTGTTTTTTTCCTAAAAATGGCGATTTGCGTCATAGTCCTTGTAACACAATCAGTTTATTCACACCAGAAGTCTTTAGAAATGGTAGTTTAGAGTTGCATTCAACCTTGTGCAGACCTTCTTCTATTCTGAAAAAAGTACAAGTAATGTATTCAAGTTTTTTTTTTAAAGAAAAATGAATGGTTTGAATGAATGGCCAGAACACTAATGGTCACTTCCATCTTCTGCAGTCAAATCAAATCAAATCTGCTGCTCTTTCATAGTACTCCCATCTATACAGTACTCTTGCAAAGCTTTTCCTCAGTTCCCCATGAATCACACTACATGTTTTAACCATCATCCCAATCAATAGCAAAATCCCTGGAGCAAAATTCAATCTCGCCTTAAGAAATAGTTGTAGCAGATCCAATACCAGAGAGTGGTACAGTGTTTCACAAATAATCTTACTGAGAATATTTGAGAATTCCCTTCATATCCTGTTATCAAAGCATACAATAATAATTAAAGAAAGTCTGGCATTAGGCTTGCTCATATATACTGAAAATCGAGAATTTTCTAAATTCATGATTTGACTATCATCTAGAACTGGCACTCCCACCTTTATCATGAAGAGGGCACGACAAAACCTATTACCCCTCAGGACACTGAAAATATTTGTCATGGGTCCTCAGATCCTCAAAAGGTTCTACAGCTGCACCAATGGTTGCATCACTGCCTGGTATGGCAACTGCTCGGCCTCCGACGCAAGGCACTACAGAGGGTAGTGCGTACGGCCCAGTACATCACTGGGGCCAAGCTTCCTGCCATCCAGGACCTCTATACCAGGCGGTGTCAGAGGAAGGTCCTAAAACTTGTCAAAGACTCCAGCCACCCTAGTCATAGACTGTTCTCTCTGCTACTGCACGGCAAGCGCTAATGGAGCACCAAGTCTAGGTACAAGAGGCTTCCAAACAACTTCTACCCCCAAGTCATAAGACTACTGAAAATCTAATCAAATGGCTACCCAGACTATTTGCATTGCCCCCCCCTTTATGCTACTGCTACTCTCTGTTATTATCTATGTATAAGTCACTTTAATAACTCTACCCACATGTATATATTACCTCAATTACCTCGACTAACTGGTTCCCCGCACATTGACTCTATACCGGGTCTGCGTGTATATAGCCTTGCTATTGGTGTTTTACAGCTGCTCTTTAATTATTTGTTACTTATATTTCTTATTTTTGTTTGTATTTTTCTTAAAACTGCATTGTTGGTTAAGGGCTTGTAAGTAAGCATTTCACTGTAAGGTCTACTACACCTGTTGTAGTCGGCGCATATGACAAATACAATTTGATTTGATTTTTGAAGTTGTTATTCTCATGCAATCCAACAGGTGGCGATAGTCAGCACAACATAATTTGTTAAACCAGACCAGCGAAGAAGAACATTATTTCATCAACTGTCAAGATGGCTGCTGTGTACATGTCAGCGAACCGGTCCGAAAATGCTTTTAGTACAGTTGATTTGGTGCCAGAGTGGGCACAAGAAGAAGTTAGCACTGGGGTGAGGAAATGTAGTATAGCACCGTTCACTTTACATAGGTTTGATTGCGTTGCCCAAACTGAACACAGGCATTTACATGCCACTTCAGCTAGCTAGCTAGCTAGCTAGCTAACAATGAGACTGCAGAAGCGCTCGCCATGTATGTACCTAGCTATAGCATTTTACAGCTGATTTTGTTGGTAGCCAGCTAGCCATTACCGTTTCTTTCTACATAATGTCCTTGGGATTATTTTCACATAAATAAAGCAAAAATGTTGTTCTGATTCTTCATGTCTAATCGCAGACTACCATTATGGCAGTGGAGTTTGATGGAGGGGTTGTGATTGGCGCGGACTCCAGAACAACAACAGGGTAAGTTAAGTTACTTTAAATCAAGCAACTGTGTCTTACCGGCTTCCTGACCCAATAGGGAATAGATTGCTGATTAAGTCGGCCTCTATTCCATTGACATTTTTGTGTTTTAAAAACATTATAGCTAGAGCTGCCTAATACTCCCAATCGTTATTTTTTCCCCAACTGGTTGTAGTGCTTACATTGCCAATCGAGTTACTGACAAGTTGACTCCCATTCACGACCGCATCTTCTGCTGCCGCTCTGGTTCTGCAGCTGACACACAGGCTGTTGCTGATATAGTCACCTATCAGCTGGGCTTTCACAGGTAACACACCGGCTATACCTCTACACAAAGATCAAAACTCTTCACACAGCTATATAGTTAGTGGCTATCTTCATACCACTCCCAGGATAAAATAAGTGCTTTGAGAACTATCAAAATATTGTTTTGAGTGTCTGATTCAAGTTTTAATGTACAAGCACAGTGAAATGCCTTTCTTGAGTGTCATTCTATATTTATTCACTGTGAAATATCTCTCCCTCTGTGCCTGCTGCAGTATTGAGCTGGATGAGCCTCCACTTGTGCAAACGGCAGCCAATCTCTTCAAACAGACGTGCTACAGATACAGAGAGGAGCTGATGGCTGGCATCATTGTGGCTGGCTGGGACAAAAGAAGGGGTGGACAGGTGAGTTATCAGCATCTGTATTTGGATCATACACTCCAACCACTTTTCCCCCACTGTCTCAGAGAAATGTGTAGGGTCATTCCACTGCAAAAAGCAAAGAAAGGATTTCAGAACAATCTGGGATGGTGGTGGGTAGGGTATAAAATTAGCACCTGCCAAATGTGGGAAGATCTGGGTATTGGTGGGTAAGAATGTCTGTTTAACCAGCCATGTTGGTCAATTTGCAGGGCTCTACAGTGAGAGCATTACATTTGCAAATAAAAAAAATAGTAAAGTATGAGCACATACGAGTTAGGGTTAGAAAAATTCTGCAGTAGCTGTTTTGTTTAATTAGATATTAAAAACACAGAGAAATAGGAATACTATATCCCACCTCGCACAGGAACACTGCCTGACAGGGGAGCTGCTGTGTGCAATGAATGAGGAGCTGATGGATTCCTTTTTGAAAGCACTGCCCACAGGCATAAAAGTTGGTCTAATTTACTCAAAAGTCTACTATGTACTTTGTCCTTATGTTTTTTTGGCAATTTACATTTTGAGTCTTCTGCTTCAACTGATAGTGAAGACACACACTAGTCAGATCTCAAATCGTGACAGGAATCAAGTGGTGTCGTTACCATGGTAAACTCGCATCATTAAAGGGGCAGCTAAACATTTTGTCTTGCATATTTTGATTAAAAGACTCAGGTCACCAAAAATAAATGGAAATTGAGCAATATACCACATTACTTCTTACTAATACATTTCTTGTTTTAGAAACATTACAAAGCATGGTCATCCATTTTGTGTTTTTGATGTAATTATGGTGAAAACATATTTTGGCTGGTAAAAAATCCTAGTAGCTGGTAGATGTATATATTTTTTGATCTACCTGCCACAGTGGCTGGTGACCAAAAATGACATTTTAGGCCCTGGTGGTGGGTGTCATGGCTTGCTGAGATTACATGGATTGACTCTCCAGTGACCCTTCCCTCTTACACAGGTGTACACAGTCCCAATGGGAGGTATGATAGTGAGGCAGCCAGTGTCAGTAGGTGGTTCTGGCAGCTCCTACATATATGGCTTCATGGATTCTAACTACAAGCCTGGGATGACCAAGGAGGAGTGTCTTCACTTCTGTACCCAGGGTGAGTTGGACCAGAGGTTGACAGTCTAGCACAGTGGTGGGTAATTCCAATCCTGGAGAGCAACAGTGTCTGCAGGCAATTGTTTGAGCCCTGTACTAACAAAGCTGATTGAAATATACCTAATAGCGTTGTTTAAAATGTAAGACCTTGATAAGTAGATTATTTGAATCTGTTGGGAAGGAACATTTGCCTGCACAAGCACAGCGGACCCTGTAGCCCACCTATGATCTTTACACTGTCATTAGGCTGTTTCAAATATCTTCAGCTGTAGCTTTTCTAATCTCTCTTCCACCCTGTGTCATGACAACTGAACTGAAAATACTTGATAGTTGGATCTGTAATATGTTGGTTGTCGGGTCACATCTAGGTGTTGTTAATGTCTCTCTCTCCATACAGCCTTGGCACTGGCCATGGAGCGGGACGGTTCTAGTGGAGGAGTGGCTCGTCTGGCAGCCATCACAGAGGAGGGCCTGGAGAGGCGGGTTGTTCTGGGAAACCAGCTGCCCAAATTCTCCAACGCCTAGACAAGGAGCAGAGGGGAAATTCCTTTGCTGTGCAGACCCTGTCAAGTCCATCCACTTAAACGCTATACCTAGTCCTGTGCAGTGTAGGACTTTGGAAAGCAGTGTGAATGTGTCTCATTTATTTTTGTTTTGCAAACTAAGATTTGTCATGCAATAAAAAAATACTGAACCTTAGATACATTTGTGTTCCCGTCTCTCAGGCCTGTTTTTCATTAGCTATTATTTCTTGGAAATTGAGTGAAACTGCACACAAGACTATAAAGGATAACTGGAAGAGATAATTGGCATAACATTTTCAGAGGTGATCTCACCTTCTTTGCAGTGAGTTGGAAGTAGACTAAACACAACACCATTTCCAAGATGTATAGTGAGGAATGCAGACAGACATCATGGGGAGGACTTTTAACAAAAACTACCCCGAGAAATGTTGCATGCCAAGCAATACGGACTTGAAGAGGTGACGCCAAGGAGTAGATCTATTACGTTGATCTGCTGTGTATTTTCCTCTCGTGCTGCTGACTTTATGGCACGCGCTCACGTTTTGCGCGGGACTTTGATATCGTTTGTTGGCCTTAAATGCAGGCTGGATTGGAAACCGTCTGGCTAACGTTAGCCTATTAAAATTTGTTTTTATTGTAGGGTCGTTCTGGTATTGGCTAGGATACCAGGCAATAGTTTTATTTCAAGACTATTATTAATTGATTAAAGGTCACGTTCTACATTAGTATTCGTATTTCAGCTGCTTTTCCCTCCCAGGGTAACAATGTGGCACCTAGCAGACAGAGTTGTTAATAATGCTGGGCATTTTACTCCGGTAGAACAACCAGAGGCAGAAGATGGTGATCAGTTCCTCTCGTTTGCCAAGTGAGTTGCTTATGTTGCAAGAGTTCAGAACGTATTTTTTTTTTTTTTAAAGTTAAGCCATTATTTCAGGTAATATGAGGCTTGCTTTGTGTTGTATTCTTCACACCCTCAGGAGGTCCAAGGTTGTGCAGCGTCAGTGTTCAGAGATGGAGACTGAGCCTAGCCCTCCCCCACAGTCTAGCTCCTTGTGTCAGAGTAGAGACAATTTCTGGCACAGGATTCTATGTCAGCCAAGGTGGATGTCCTCTTCACTTTCACCACCAACAATCTCACTTTTTTATAAACACAAGGTTTAGAAATGCTCCAATCAAATTCACTCTTACTGATAGAGTATGCTGTTTCTTAGTGACGTGTCTCCTGAGCCCACCCCATCCTACGGCCCAGTTCAGATGCAGATGTTCTCAAATAAACCTGAAGGACTAGTGAGTACCCTAAGACTTGGTAAACATGTTTCACTGTGGCTGTCATTTTTAAAATGGCACATCCTACGATTGAGTTTTCAGATTTTATTTTGCCATTATGTTTACACGCAGGTTGGTGTGGACATGGCAGGATCACCTCCAGCAGGACAGAGAGTTAAAAAAGGGGGAAGGCTGGGTCTAGGAAAGCTACCTTCTCCAGTGGAACTGATGGGCCGGAAGAAGAAGGGGAGGACAGGGGGTGCAGCACAGAGCAGCCAGGTGGTGCAACCCAGGGTGGCAGCAGTGCTGCAGCACATTGGGGACCTCCGCAGGAGACAGAGCTCTATTGACCAGTAAGTGAAAGGTTTCTGATGCTAGATAGTGCATAGGGGACATTGGAGATGGATGGCCTGTGGCTCGTTGGTATTACTTGTTGGTTTTACTGTGCCCTCAGGGTAGAATGAGGGGAAACTGATTTTAATTGGATGCAATGGGGGCAGAAATGTGGTTATACATTCAGTGCAGGTGTAAAGGACATCATGCTGCTTGCTTAGCGAATACCACTTCTTACCGATTCGGCCCATACCTGGCAGGAACTCTGCCTTGCTAGGACACGTGACCGCCCTCCTGAACCGTCTTACCAGTCAGCGCCACGCAAAAAGCTACTGTAGCTATTCGCTGGTGCAAGTGGGGACACTTCAGGCTGAGGATTAAGTTTCACACATCCCCATGTGCTACACAGGGATAGAAATCTACAAAGGCAACTCTGAAAGGCTGTTGAGTCAAAGTAGAATATCATAGGTGACTAAATAAAACAGAAAAACTCATATTATTCCTACTTTTACCATTGTTGGTTGACTTTGGACGATAAGCATTAAATATAGAACAGTTTTTAAAATGAACCCAAACACGATCATGTCCCAGGTTGAAGCGGGGGAGTTGGTGGGGCTCCAAACCCAGGTGTAAGGCAGAAAAGGGCCGTTCCCAGAGGCAAGCAGAGGACAGCAGCATGACTATCAGCACCACAGTGGAGAAGCAGGATGAAGCTACGGACTACCTCAGTCCAACCCTCACTCGTCCTTACACCCAGAAGGAGGCATGGACTCAACTCTCACTGACTGATATTATATTTAAGAGTAACTGGAATTGAGGAAGCAAATGTGGATATCCCTTATTCGACTGTGATGTCTTTGCAGGGTCTGTTTGGAGGATTTGAACAAGCATCCCATCTTGCTCCTGGAGGAAATCCGATGCTGTCATTTGTCCTGGCAACTGCTGATAGACAAGCCAAGGGGGGTTGGCAAGGCCCTCGTCTGTCCCACAATGAATTTTGGGGTATTGGGCACACTCCAGAGGAATAATTGAATTTTTGTTACATTTCTCCAAAGCACTTGTAGAGTTCACATTGTATAAGGGCTCATAGTTTGTATTGATCAGATTCAGAGTTTAAGGGATATGTTTTGCAATGTTACAATTACTTTGTTAAGATTTTACTGCTTAAAAATGATGTACAACATTTGGTCAGTTCATTTTATACTGGATAGCCAAGCAATGGAAAAAAAAGTAAATAAATACATAACATTGCATTCCAGTGTGACTAGTATGGTCTTGAACTGGGGAGCGTTATATGAAGAAATGAATTGGAGAAAAAAAAGGATTTGACTTGGTTGCTCACCCTGCTCCTGTTTTGACAGACAGAGCCCATCCCTCTCCTCTGAGAAGTTCCCGAAGGGCTGGCGAGGCGGTCTTTGAGGTAGTGGAGTGCGAAACTGGTGGCATCAGCCTTCAACTGAGTCCATCTCTCAAAGGACCCTTTGACCTGTTCTGTCATAGCCAGACAAGCACATAGGCCTGACTAGAAGTACATGTATTCATGTTTGGCTATCAAGTACTCCTTTTCCCTCGAG
This sequence comes from Oncorhynchus clarkii lewisi, assembly GCF_045791955.1. Classification (NCBI taxonomy): domain Eukaryota; kingdom Metazoa; phylum Chordata; class Actinopteri; order Salmoniformes; family Salmonidae; genus Oncorhynchus; species Oncorhynchus clarkii. The sequence continues at coordinate 31,029,785 of NC_092175.1, read as the reverse complement.
AGCCAAGCATATATACATTCATTAATTATAATGTAGTCTACAGTGCTTCAAACCTACTGAACTGTATTCCCTTTTCATTAAGTTATTACAATCAGTTATTTTTATGAACCACTTGCCTGTCTTGGTCACTGCCTTTCTCAAAACAAATTGTAGTACAAACATTTAATAAAGACATTAACTTTAGCTTCATACTTTTGTAGGCCTACTGTAGCCTATCACTTTGTTTTCACACGTCCTCCAGGTCTTCATAGCAGTTTTGTAATCCGAGACTGCATGAGTCATCGTTTTCCAAATGATGGGATGATGACATGAAGAAAGTGAAAGTGCACATTGTAACGGGATCATTACGGCCCTGACAAAGCCTTCATTTAAAAAGGACGCCATCCCCTCGTCCTCGTAACAGTTGGTATCGCCTGTGTGACATAATGACAAACCGTTATACAGTACATTTTCATGGCTCATATCTGCTGTACGCTGTGTCGCTGTTCTTGGCCTGCTTGATGGTCCTGCAGTCCAACCGGGTCAGAGAGATGCAGGTCGAACTGCGGGAGCTGCGTCAGTGGACCAGTCTGGTGTGCGGGGACATAAAGGAATCGTCTACTGATATCTCGCGCTGCGGGGTAGGTGAGTTCGTACATTTACTAATAGGTTATAGGCTACACGAAAAAGAAAACACTATTGTGAAACTTTGCTTGATGTGTGAAGTAGCTCTATGTTTTTGAGAATTTATAAGAAGTCAATAAATATTCGTAGGCTAGGCCTACCCACTAGGAAATGTCAGATTTTGAAGTAAGGAATCCAGATGCTTGTTAATGCTTAGAACAATAAGGCCAATTTCACCACAATTATCAATGGAGTTGAAGTCTAGAAAATGATGACAATGACTTAATTGTTTGCCACCAGGGTTGGGTAGTTGTTACATGTAATGTGATTACAAAATAACCTGGAAAAATATTGAAATCAGACGACATGCTTTTGGAAAACTAGATGATTATTTATTGGATTACTTTTAAAGCCAGAAAGGATGTTTGTGAAAAAATACATGATCATACCTTTCGGTTTCCTCAATGACATTCAATTCAGAATCTAAAATAGGTGCAAGTTTAACTTTGTTCAGCCTGACCACAAGCCAGAGACCACTACGATGACACACCAAATGCATTTGATGAATCCTTTTAGTCTTGCAGGGGTGGGCAATTCCAGTCCTCGAGAGCCTGATTGGTGTCACAGTTTTTCCCCATGTCCAGCTAACACACCTGACTCCAATAATCACCTAATCATGATCTTCAGTTCAGAATGCAATTTGCAATTAATCAACTGTGTTTTCTAGGGATGGAGAGAAAGTGTGACAATCATGCGCGAGGACTGGAGTACCCCACCTCATGCCCCATAAGAGGAAAATAATCCAAAAGTAACAAAGTAATCTGATTACGTTACTGATTTTGAGTAATCCTAAAGTTACGCTGCTGATTACAATTTTGGACAGGTAACTAATAACTGGAACAGTTTACATTTAGAAAGTAACCTACACCAACCCTATTTACTACATATCTGAAACATTTGACTCCTATCACGCTATCAGCTGATGTGTAAAGTATGATTTGAGAATTTATGAGACATCAATGAATATTCTTAGGCTAGTGGGCTATTTCTAAGTTATTAATGCTTTGGAGTTCGAGCAATAAGGTTTATTATCCACCACACTTCTCAATGGAGTTGAAGTCTGGAAAAGGATGACAATTACTTGATTGTTTACCACATATCTGAAACAACGGATTCTTGTCACACTATGAGGTTCACATCTGATGTCATCTGGCATTTGACACAGATATCTGACTCTCACAGACATACACAATGGAATGGAATTCGAGGAAAGAGGGAGATTTCAAGACATGGGAGACGGAGACAGCGGCGCACTGGTCAGTCCCTTCCGACGCGCACACACACACACACACACACACACATACACACAATTTACTTAATCATTTATAATTTCCATGTCATCCAGCAGGGAGTAGTGCCTTTCTTCATCTTGTTCCTCTGTCATCACACTCATATGGTGAGTCGAATGGGCAATGAATTCACATCTATACTGTACATTCTCTTTCTCTCTCTCACACACACACACGCTATAGCCCTGTTTATACCTGTCACTAACATGCGTCCTTATCTTGTCCTGATTATGCCAGTTTAAACTTATAAGATATTTTCAAAATTAGATCACTATGCCTCTTTTAATTGTCTACACCTGGCTAAAAATGTTGGCACAATCGGAATGTGGACAACATCTGGAAAAAGGACGCATGTTAGAACCCGGTATAAACGGCGCTTTGCATTAACTACAATACTCTCAAACATGATTTTGTCTCCAACATACACATACTCCATGTTTTTAACCACTATGTTGTCTCAGATGAAGATGATTACACTCTGGTAGAATGGGCTCTAGGACTGAGTCGTCTAGGGGAGGGGCTGCAGGTCTTTGGAGAAAAGGTCACCGTGGTAACCGAAGGGACTTACTTCATCTACAGTCAGGTAGCCTATTAAAACTAGACATTGTCATCTCTAGAGAGGCGGTCAAGCCAAGGTCCCTCTATACCATCACTGTGTTTGTGTACAGGTGCTGTATAAAGACACCACATGGACTATGGGTCATGTCATCAAGAAGCGTCTACATGGTATTGAGACCATCTTGATGAAGTGCATACAGAGTATGCCCAGCAACATCACTGTGGCCCAAAACACCTGCTACACAGCCGGTGAGTCGACTCAACCCCGGCCAGCGTGTGTTACAAACAACATTCAAATTAATTACTTAGAATACGGAACACAATTACAGCACTACTACACCCAGTGCTGAAGTTACTGGTGTTTCTCTCCCAGGTGTCCATTACCTGGAGCCAGGATCCACTCTGGAACTCTCCATTCCCAGGAAATCTGCTGGGCTTGTCCTCAAGCCTCACTCCACCTTCCTTGGCATGTTCAGGATCTGACACTGAGTGACGATCTAACACAAAACCATGTCTCTCCAGAACCCTACAATCACTGCCTATAATAACCCGACATGCTGACCTACTGCATTGTGTTGCCTGATATTTAATAAACTCTTATCAATATCAAAAGTTTTGCAAGTACTACTCAGCCAGTGTTTTCCTTTCAGCACTCATATTGCGGTAGCCTGATACAGAACAGTCACCAAATATCACAAAATGTAGCCTATTTTAGCATCGGAAAGTGCACAGATGTAATGTTTTAATTCCATGATAGAAAATACATAGGATATTAATCAAGCAAAATAGTGCAGTAGTACAGTGACCCAATATCAAATTTCAAGTTTTAATGATACGTACACAAGTACAGTGAAATGTCTTTCTTGCTAGCTCTAAACAGTACAGTGAGTGGTGACCCAATATGAGTACAGTGTACAGCATCATTGTGAATTTCCCTCTGCTAAATTAAACGTTCTCAGTTTGCCATCCTTGTCTATTGAAGACTGATGTATAATCCAACAGGGACCTCTTGTGGTCAATGCAGTGCGTTCAAAATGTATTCAGACCCCTTGACTATTTCCACATTTTGTTACGTTAAAGCCTTATTCTAAAATTGATTAAATTGTTTGTTTTTTTCAATCATCCATCTACATACAAAACCCCATAATGACAAAGTAAAAACAGGTTTGTAGACATTTTTGCAAATGTATTCAAAATAAAAAACTGAAATATTATTTACACTTACATAAGTATTCAGACCCTTTACTCAATACTTTGTTGAAGCACCTTTAGTAGCGATTACAGCCTAGAGTCTTCTTGGGTATGACGCTACAAGTTTGGCACATCTGTATTTGGGGAGTTTATCCCATTCTTCTCTGCGGGTCTTCTCAAGCACTGTCAGGTTGGATGGGGAGCGTTGTACTGAGTAAATGGTCTGAACACTTGGAAATGTTATATTTCAGTTTTGTATTTGTAATACATTTGCAAACATTTCTAAATAACTGTTTTTGCTTTGTCATTATGGGCTATAGTGTGTAGATTGATAAGAACAAACAATTTAATCCATTTTAGAATAAGGCTGTAATGTAACCTGTAACAAAATGTGGAAAAAGTTAAGGGGTCTGAATACTTCCTGAATGCACTGTACAGTGGGGCAACAAGTATTTAGTCAGCCACCAATTGTGCAAGTTCTCCCACTTAAAAAGATGAGAGAGGCCTGTAATTTTCATCATAGGTACACTTCAACTATGACAGACAAAATGAGGGAAAGAAATCCAGAAAATCACATTGTAGGATTTTTAATGAATTTATTTGCAAATTATATTGGAAAATAAGTCAATAACAGAAGTTTATCTCAATACTTTGTTATATACCCTTTGTTGGCAATGACAGAGGTCAAACGTTTTCTGTAAGTCTTCACAAGGTTTTCACACACTGTTGCTGGTATTTTGGTCCATTCCTCCATGCAGATCTCCTCTAGAGCAGTGATGTTCTGGGGCTGTTGCTAGGCAACACGGACTTTCAACACCCTCCAAAGATTTTCTATGGGATTGAGATCTGTAGACTGGCTAGGCCACTCCAGGACCTTGAAATGCTTCTTACGAAGCCTCTCCTTCGTTGCCCGGGCAGTGTGTTTGGGATCATTGTCATGCTGAAAGACCCAGCCACGTTTCATCTTCAATGCCCTTGCTGATGGAAGGAGGTTTTCACTCAAAATCTCACGATACATGGCCCCATTCATTCTTTCCTTTACACGGATCAGTCGTCCTGGTCCCTTTGCAGAAAAACAGCCCCAAAGCCTGATTTTTTCCCACCCCCATGCTTCACAGTAGGTATGGTGTTCTTTGGATGCAACTCAGCATTCTTTGTCCTCCAAACACGACGAGTTGAGTTTTTACCAAAAGTTCTATTTTGGTTTCATCTGACCATATGACATTCTCCCAATCTTCTTCTGGATCATCCAAATGCTCTCTAGCAAATTTCAGACGGGCCTGGACATGTACTGGCTTAAGCAGGGGGACACGTCTGGCACTGCAGGATTTGAGTCCCTGGCGGCGTAGTGTGTTACTGATGGTAGGCTTTGTTACTTTGGTCCCAGCTCTCTGCAGGTCATTCACTAGGTCCCCCCGTGTGGTTCTGGGATTTTTGCTCACCGTTCTTGTGATCATTTTGACCCCACGGGGTGAGATCTTGCATGGAGCCCCAGATCGAGGGAGATTATCAGTGGTCTTGTATGTCTTCCATTTCCTAATGATTGCTCCCACAGTTGATTTCTTCAAACCAAGCTGCTTACTTATTGCAGATTCAGTCTTCCCAGCCTGGTGCAGGTCTACAATTTTGTTTCTGGTGTCCTTTGACAGCTCTTTGGTCTTGGCCATAGTGGAGTTTGGAGTGTGACTGTTTGAGGTTGTGGACAGGTGTCTTTTATACTGATAACAAGTTCAAACAGGTGCCATTAATACAGGTAACGAGTGGAGGACAGAGGAGCCTCTTAAAGAAGAAGTTACAGGTCTGTGAGAGCCAGAAATCTTGCTTGTTTGTAGGTGACCAAATACTTATTTTCCACCATCATTTGCAAATAAATTCATTAAAAATCCTACAATGTGATTTTCTGGATTTTTTTTTCTAATTTTGTCTGTCATAGTTGAAGTGTACCTATGCTGAAAATTATAGTCCTCTCTGATCTTTTTAACTGGAAGAACTTGAACAATTGGTGGCTGACTAAATACTTTTTTGCCCCATTGTATATACATACGCACGTAGTTTACAGTAGGTGACGGTGTGCACCTCTAACAAGAATATGGACTGGGGGAGAGAGAGAGAGGGCCAGCAATTGCACCGGGGAATGTTCCTCCGTGGCTGTTTCCGAAACCAAGTGTAGATGTGGACATGATTGAGGGCAGGAGAGAGGGGGTGAGGACGTGAGAAGAGGTGTGGAGAGAGAATAGGTTTTATTTGTTTTTAAGGATATATACAGATAGTTCAAAGGATCCAATCAGTGGCAGAGTGGGGGCTTGGGTGTGTTTATTTTTTTAATGTATTATTATTACTATTTTTAACCCCTCCACCCCTCATTGGAGGACAACTATCTTTGTTGATTTTTCGTTTGTTTTGCTACATATACAGTTGAAGTCAGAAGTTTACATACACTTAGGTTGGAGTCATTCAAACTCGTTTTTCAACCCCTCCACAAATTTCTTGCTAACAAACTATAGTTTTGGCAAGTCTGTTAGGACATCTACTTTGTGCATGACAAGTACTTTTTCAAACAATTGTTTACTGACAGATTATTTCACTGTGTCACAATTCCAGTGGGTCAGAAGTTTATATACACTAAGTTGACTGTGCCTTTAAACAGCTTGGAAAATTCCAGAAAATGATGTAATGGCTTTAGAAGCTTCTGATAGGCTAATTGACATCATTTGAGTCAATTGGAGGTGTACCTGTGGATGTATTTCATGGCCTACCTTCAAACTCTGTGCCTCTTTGCTTGACATCATGGCAAAATCAAAATAAATTAGCCAAGACCTCAGAACATTTTTTTAGACCTCCACAAGTCTGGTTCATCATTGGGAGAAATTTCCAAACGGCTGAAGGTACCACGTTCATCTGTACAAACAATAGTACACAAGTATAAACACCATGGGACCATGCAGTCGTCATACCGCTCAGAAAGGAGACGTGTTCTGTCTCCTAGAGATGAATGTACTTTTGTGCGGAAAGTGCAAATCAATCGTGACTGTTTATTTTTTAAACATTGCTGTGGCTCTGTGAAACCAAACAAAAATTAGTGCATGGCAAAAAGATAACGGTGGCTAAATGCCAGAGGGGATGAGTCATTAAGAGGAGTTACTATGACGTTTTCATCTTTTGAGCTTCTAGTCATGAAATCTATGCAGCCGACTCAATCACTTTTTTATAGCTACTGTTTACAGGCCTCCTGGGCCATATACAGCGTTCCTCACTGAGTTCCCTGAATTCCCATCGGACCTTGTAGTCATAGCAGATAATATTCTAATTTTTGATGACTTTAATATTCACATGGAAAAGTCCACAGACCCACTCCAAAAGGCATTTGGAGCCATCATCGACTCAGTTGGGTTTATCCAACATGTCTCCGGACCTACTCACTGACACAGTCATACTCTGGACCTAGTTTTGTCCCATGGAATAAATGTTGTGGATCTTAATGTTTTTCCTCATAATCCTGGACTATCGGACCACCATTTTATTACGTTTGCAATCGCAACAAATAATCTGCTTAGACCCCAACCAAGGAGCATCAAATGTCGTGCTATAAATTCTCAGACAACCCAAAGATTCCTTGATGCCCTTCCAGACTCCCTCTGCCTACCCAAGGACATCAGAGGACAAAAATCAGTTAACTACCTAACTGAGGAACTTAATTTAACCTTGCGCAAGACCCTAGATGCAGTTGCACCCCCAAAAACTAAAAACATTTGTCATAAGAAACTAGCTCCCTGGTATACAGAAAATACCCGAGCTCTGAAGCAAGCTTCCAGAAAATTGGAACGCCACACCAAACTGGAAGTCTTCTGACTAGCTTGGAAAGACAGTGCCGTGCAGTATCGAAGAGCCCTCACTGCTGCTCGATCATCCTATTTTTCCAACCTAATTGAGGAAAATAAGAACAATCCGAAATGCATTTTTGATACTGTCGCAAAGCTAACTAAAAAGCAGCATTCCCCAAGAGAGGATGGTTTTCACTTCAGCAGTAATAAATTCATGAACTTCTTTGAGGAAAAGATCATGATCATTAGAAAGCAAATTATGGACTCCTCTTTAAATCTGCGTATTCCTCCAAAGCTCAGTTGTCCTGAGTCTGCACAACTCTGCCAGGACCTAGGAATAAGGGAGACACTCAAGTGTTTTAGTATTATATCTCTTGACACAATGATGAAAATAATCATGGCCTCTTAACCATCAAGCTGCATACTGGACCCTATTCCAACTAAACTACTGAAAGAGCTGTTTCCTGTGCTTGGCCCTCCTATGTTGAACATAATAAACGGCTCTCTATAAAGTAATAAAGCCTCTCTTTGAAAAAGCCAAACCTTGACCCAGAAAATATAAAAAACTATCGGCCTATATCGAATCTCCCATTCCTCTAACATTTTTGAAAAAGCTGTTGCGCAGCAACTCACTGCCTTCCTGAAGACAAACAATGTATATGAAATGCTTCAGTCTGGTTTTAGACCCCATCATAGCACTGAGACTGCACTTGTGAAGGTGGTAAATTACCTTTTAATGGCGTCAGACCGAGGCTCTGCATCATTATTTTGGAGAGATTGGAAACCCAAATTGGTCTACAAGGACAAGTTCTGACCTGGTTTAGATCTTATCTGTCGGAAAGATATCAGTTTGTCTCTGTGAATGGTTTGTCCTCTGACAAATCAACTGTAAATTTCGGTGTTCCTCAAGGTTCCGTTTTAGGACCACTATTGTTTTCACTATATATTTTACCTCTTGGGAATGTCATTCAAAAATATAATGTTAACTTTCACTGCTATGCGGATGACACACAGCTGTACATTTCAATGAAACATGGCGAAGCCCTCGCTGGAAGCCTGTGTTTCAGACATAAGGAAGTGGATGGCTGCAAACTTTCTACTTTTAAACTCGGACAAAACAAAGATGCTTGTTCTAGGTCCCAAGAAACAAAGAGATCTTCTGTTGAATCTGACAATTAATCTTGATGGTTGTACAGTCGTCTCAAGGAAAACTGTGAAGCACCTCGGCCTTACTCTGGACACTGATATCTCTTTTGACGAACATATCAAGATTGTTTCAAAGGACAGCTTTTTCCATCTGCGTAACATTGCAAAAATCAGACATTTTCTGTCCAAACTTGATGCAGAAAAATTCATCCATGCTTTTGTTACTTCTAGGTTAGACTACTGCAATGCTCTACTTTCCGGCTACCCGGATAAAGCACTAAATAAACTTCAGTTAGTGCTAAATACGGCTGCTAGATTCCTGAATAGAACGAAAACATTTGATCATATTACTCCAGTGCTAGCCTCCCTACACTGGCTTGCTGTTAAGGCAAGGGCTGATTTCAAGGTTTTACTGCTAACCTACAAAGCATTACATGGGCTTGCTCGTACCTATCTTTCAGAATTTGGTCCTGCCGTACAGGCCTACACGTACACTACGGTCACAAGACGCAGGCCTCCTAATTGTCCCTAGAATTTCTAAGCAAACAGCTGGAGGCAGGGCTTTCTCCTATAGAGCTCAATTTTTATGGAATGGTCTGCCTACCCATGTGAGAGATGCAGACTCAGTCTCAACCTTTAAGTCTTTATTGAAGACTCATCTCTTCAGTAGGTTCTATGATTGAGTGTAGTCTGGCCCAGGAGTGTGAAGGTGAACGGAAAGGCACTGGAGCAACAAACTGCCCTTGCTGTCTCTGCCAAGCCGGTTCCCTTCTCTCCACCTGGATTCTCTCTGCCTCTAACCCTATTACAGGGGCCGAGTCACTGGCTTACTGGTGCTCTTCCATGCCGTCCCAAGGATGGGTGCGTCACTTGAGTGGGTTGAGTCACTGACGTTGTCTTCCTGTCTGGGTTGGTGCCCCCCATTGGGTTGTGCCGTGGCGGAGATATTTGTGAGCTATACTCGGCCTTGTCTCAGGATGGTAAGTCGGTGGTTGAAGATATCATTAAGCCATACAACAGAACACAGGTGAAACTAATAAGACAAAACAAACAGACAAACGAAAAAGGGATCGGTGGCGGCTAGTAGGACGGTGACGATGACCACCGAGCACCGGGAGCCAACTTCAGCGGAAGTCGTGACACTGTTACCTCCTTAAACAGCTCAACTCACAGGTCAAGCTTTTGAGGTGCCCTTCACTGTCGAATAGAATATCTCCGCTCCTCCTGGGCTTCCGGTGGTGGACCAGGTTCGGGTAGATGGTCAGGCTCTGTCTCTCCCGTACGTCCACAGTCAGGAGACTAGTCCTGGGGGTCGTTATTGTTCTTGTTCTCTCGGCATGTCTCTGCTGGGGTGTTGGACCGTAGCAGATGATCTTGAAGACTTAGTTTTTATCAAAGATTCTCTGTAATTAGTATTACGCGATCAAACTGATTAATCATGTAACTGTAATTAACTAGGAAGTCGGGGCACCAAGGAAAATATTCAGATTACAAAGTTATCATTTCCTAAAATAACTTTTCAGGTATTTTCATATCTGATCCATAGTCTTCTGATTAATGAATTATTTACTTTACCTCACGTTAGTCTCATTCCAAACGTCGTAAATTGTTGGTTATCTGCACGAACGCAGTCTTCACTATGAGTCATCTATACATCAATTGTCTTAAATCATTTATTTATTTCTAACTAAGTAATTCACAGAAATGCATACACAAAACAACAAAGTAGATATGGTTACAAGAAATGGTAGGAGAATGTGCCCTAGTGGGTTAAACCGGCATGGCGGCTTGTTAGACAAAAGGGAAGTGGGGGTCGACTAAGAAGTCACTGCGGAGTTAATTATAACAATTGAAATGCTAATCCTTTACACATGAACACTAACTCATTCGGGAACAATTGCAATAAATATACACTGCTCAAAAAAATAAAGGGAACACTAAAATAACACATCCTAGATCTGAATGAATGAAAGATTCTTATTAAATACTTTTTTCTTTACATAGTTGAATGTGTTGACAACAAAAGCACACAAACATTATCAATGGAAATCAAATGTATCAACCCATGGAGGTCTGGATTTGGAGTCACACTCAAAATTAAAGTGGAAAACCACACTACAGGCTGATCCAACTTTGATGTAATGTCCTTAAAACAAGTCAAAATGAGGCTGTGTGTGGCCTCCACGTGCCTGTATGACCTCCCTACAATGCCTGGGCATGCTCCTGATGAGGTGGCGGATGGTCTCCTGAGGGATCTCCTCCCAGACCTGGACTAAAGCATCTGCCAACTCCTGGACAGTCTGTGGTGCAACGTGGCATTGGTGGATGGAGCGAGACATGATGTCCCAGATGTGCTCAATTGGATTCAGGTCTGGGGAACGGGCGGGCCAGTCCATAGCATCAATGCCTTCCTCTTGCAGGAACTGCTGACACACTCCAGCCACATGAGGTCTAGCATTGTCTTGCATTAGGAGGAACCAGGGCCAACCGCACCAGCATATGGTCTCACAAGGGGTCTGAGGATCTCATCTCGGTACCTAATGGCAGTCAGGCTACCTCTGGCGAGCACATGGAGGGCTGTGCGCCTCCCCAAAGAAATGCCACCCCACACCATGACTGACCCACCGCCAAACCGGTCATGCTGGAGGATGTTGCAGGCAGCAGAATGTTCTCCACAGCGTTTCCAGACTGTCACGTCTGTCACGTGCTCAGTGTGAACCTGCTTTCATCTGTGAAGAGCACAGGGCGCCAGTGGCGAATTTGCCAATCTTGGTGTCCTCTGGCAAATGCCAAACGTCCTGCACGGCGTTGGGCTGTAAGCACAACCCCCACCTTTGGACGTCGGGCCCTCATACCACCCCCATGGAGTCTGTTTCTGACCGTTTGAGCAGACACATGCACATTTGTGGCCTGCTGGAGGTCATTTTGCAGGGCTCTGGCAGTGCTCCTCCTTGCACAAAGGCGGAGGTAGCGGTCCTGCTGCTGGGTTGTTGCCCTCCTACGGCCTCCTCCACGTCTCCTGATGTACTGGCCTGTCTCCTGGTAGCGCCTCCATGCTCTGGACATTACGCTGACAGACACAGCAAACCTTCTTGCCACAGCTCGCATTGATGTACCATCCTGGATGAGCTGCACTACCTGAGCCACTTGTGTGGGTTGTAGACTCCGTCTCATGCTACCACTAGAGTGAAAGCACCGCCAGCATTCAAAAGTGACCAAAACATCAGCCAGGAAGCAAAGGAACTGAGAAGTGGTTTGTGGTTATCACCTGCAGAACCACTCCTTTATTGGGGGTGTCTTGCTAATTGCCTATAATTTCCACCTGTTGTCTATTTCATTTGCACAACAGCATGTGACATTTATTGTCAATCAGTGTTGCTTCCTAAGTGGACAGTTTGATTTCACAGAAGTGTGATTGACTTGGAGTTACATTGTGTTGTTTAAGTGTTCCCTTTATTTTTGTTGAGCAGTGTATATATTTACGCTCAGTGTGTCTTCTTGATCGCTGTTGAAAAGTTTGTTTCTTTTGTAGAATTGTCCGTCTGTCTCTCTCTGTCGTGGTTATAGTGGATAGTTCAGAGTGACATTCATTCATGTTGTTGTAGAATGGATGTTTTGGCGGTTGTCGTTCTTCGCGTTCAATGATACTGAATTCCTAGCTGCAGATGAGTAATTAATATCAAAGACTTGTTCTTATTCTGTCGGTATCGATAGTCTAAGAGTTTAACCACGTGGTATGGTTAAAAGATTCAGCAATGGTCTGCAACCTTCGTCCACCCGTGATTGAGAGAAACATAGTCTGCTGAGAATTTCTCAAAGTTGGGTTTTATTCGGAATTGCAGAAAAGGGGCTGTCCCAGGATGCCTGACCCTAACTGGGCTCATGGGCGGTCCTCTGATTTAGTTCAACTCAAAAGGGTATTGGAATTTCCGTCATTAATGTTAAGGGAATTTTTTTTAATCAATAATGACTAATTATGTATACATTTCAATCAGGACTGACTAATCAGAATACTATTATTTTACTGTATATGTACTAATCAGAATACTATTATGTTACTGTATATGTATGAATTTTCTTTTTAATCCTAGTACTGAATATAATGTGTGTAAATATAATCAAGAATTAGAACAATGACTGTCTGTTCCTTGGTAGAAATGAATGAACTATATCGCCAGACTGGCTAGAATGCTTATCTACACAGGCTGACCTTGGCTCTAGACGATGTGGGAAGGCTTGAGAATTATACAGCCTTTGAACCAGTGTCGAGAAGAGAAGGAACAGTTTAGAAAACGCTGACGTCATTTTCAGTTTATAACCTGTGATAAAATGTATAATGGGCAGTACTCTCGTGAGTAAACGCTGCTGGTTGACTTTAAGACTGGGCTCTGTCCATTTTATACAAATAAGAGTCTTACAAATTCTTATGAATTGACAGAGTGTTTCATTTTAATTGGGTATTAAAACAGAGGAATTTAATTCCTGCAACAATTAAACAGTCCAAAATCACATTACACAATTTTACAAACAGTATCATACTCACTCATTCATCTTATTCAACAATTAGATGTAAACCTCATATCTGAGGCTATTATATAAACAGCGTTATGGTAATGTGGCCATACCGTCTCCCATGAGCTTCCCCAAGTTGTAACAAACGGACCAGTTCGTAGCTGGATTCTTCACCGATCTTTTATACCTTCTTCGGAACGTAAACGTTGTTCAGCCCTCAAGTTCTGTGAGGTGGAAGAAATTGCTTTGTTCTCTATGAAACTTCACTCTATCTCTATACAGTGTGGCCATATGGCAGTTGTTCTTGAGAAACATTTCAAAATCGTTTGATGTGAAAGGAGGGCCATTGTCCGATACGAGCTTCTTGATTAGTCCAACGATGCAAACAGGTGTCTGAGAAGATTGATGGTCTTCTCAGCTGTGGTCAGTTGAGTAGGGAACACTTCCATCCACTTGGAATGGACATCGACGACAACAAGGAAATGTTGCTTGTCAATCTCGACGTAATCCACATGGATGTGTTCCCAAGGTGTAGCAGCCCAGGACCATGGATGCAGAGGTGCAGCAGCAGGCTTGTTGCGAACAGCTTCACAAGGTGAGCAGTGGCCTACATGCTGTTGAATGTCCTGATCCAGTCCAGGCCACCATAGCTACCTGCGGGCGAGTGCTTTCATTCGAGTGATCCCTGGATGTCCCTCATGCAGGTCAGATAGCAGTCTCCTCTGGAATTTGTGAGGTACTACCACCCTTGATCCCCACAGAACACATCCTTGATCAGTGGACAACTGGTCTTTCTTGTCGATGAATGGACAAAGGTTATCGTCATTTACAAAGGTTGGCCAACCGCCTAATGTTAAGTCTAAGACTTTGGAAAGCACTGGGTCTTTTTCCTTGTTTCCTCTGCTATGTCTGAAGCAGATATGGGCAGTTCGTCAATGAGAGAGATCTGGGAGACTGCTCTATCATCTTCACTGTCTGAGTCATTATTGCATGGTATTCTTGATAGTGCATCTGCATTTGTGTGATCACTGGATCGTCTGTACTCAATCTCATAGTCGTAGGCTAACAATATCAGAGCCCAATGTTGCATTTGAAGTGCAGCAAGGGTTGGTATAGCCGACAGCTTGGCTGACAGCTTGTGATCTGTCAGCAGTTGGAACTTCCTTCCGTAGAGGTATTTGTGAAACTTCTTCACTCCGAATATTATGCTCAGGACTTCCTTCTTAATTTGAGCATCATTTTTCACACTTGGTGACAGAGTCCATGATGCAAATGCAATAGGGTGTTCTTCACCTGACGGTAGAACATGTGAGATGACGGCTCCTACTCCGTATGGAGATGCATCACACGCAAGTCTCAGCTTAATCTCTGTGTTGTGGGGACCCATTCCACCAAGTTCCGCCAAGTTCACCAACTGCCTGCAGCAGTACCGGACTGGTACCTGGATCTGTGCTAACACAGGAATAGTGTCAACAGTATATGAAGAAAGGCGGATGGACGCTGGCTGAAGAGGGCACACTCAGTTTTTCTTTGTAGAGTCTCTCTGGAACCAGAGATACAGACGCTCCGGTGTCCAGCTGCATGACTACTGGTTTTCCCACGACCTCCATGCTGAGATAGATTCCATCTTTTTGTTGTTGAGCTGTGTACACTGTGAACAGTTCCAATACTGTTTCAGGTGTACCTTCCTCTTCTTGTGCTGCGTCTGACACTTTGTGCGCTCTTGCTGTGCATTTTGGAGCTTTACACACTCTCTGTAAATGTCCAACCTTTCCACAATTGTGGCACTTTTCATTTTGGAATTGACATTCACTGGGCTGATGATTATCTCCCCCACATCTGTAGCAACTTGGCTTAGACCTTTGAGATGTGGGCTGCTTTGTTCTTGTGTAACCTTGAGGACGGGACTGAGAAAAGTGTGACTTTTGTGAGCCTTTTTCACCACGTGCATCACTGACCTTGTGAACACCTTTCTGACGTTTTGCATGTCCCGATAGCGCAATAGTATTCCTGTGGGCAAGCTCGAGTCCAAGTGCGATATCACAGGCTTTCTTAAAGGTCAGATCCTTCTCTGACAAAAGCCTTCTGTGATATGCTTCACCTGTGAGACCACATACAAACTTGTCTCGAAGAGCATCATCAAGAAATCGTGCAAAGTCACATGTACTTGCCAGCCTTTTCAAAGCAAGGATGTAGTCAGCCACGGTTTCCCCTTGACTCTGGTGATGTTGGTAAAATCTGAAACGTTCTGCAATGAGAATTGGCTTGAAAGAGTTTCAGTCAGTTCTGCATAGTTCAACTCCACTTCTTTTATTGGTTCAATGAGACCTTTCAGCAATTCATACTCAGTTGGACCCAAACCACTGAGAAATACGTCTGCTTTCTTTTCATCTTTGATTTCATTTGCAGTTTCCTTATTTCTTGTATTCCTTAATTTTCATCTAATTCTTCACTTCAGAAGTTTCTGCAATTACTTACTTCACTGTACTCATTTGTAATAATGTACACACCGTGTTACGTTCCTTCTTCCTTTTATCCCCCCAATATTTCTCCACTGAGATCGCCTAATTTCAAAAGATTCAATTCGTTTTTTATTTATTTAACCACCAGAGGGCAGTGTCGCTATTCTGGACTCCAATAGTCTTGCTACTTGGCAGCTCCTGAACACTGTACCTACTAGCAGTGCTTAGCCTTTTCCACTGGCGAAAGAAAAAAAAAATAACTGAAGAATTACATAATTATTTTGAGTTTCATTACTCACGCAACATTCTTCCCTTCAAGCAATGTCCGTTTAAGAAGTTTAATCACCTCGTCGCCACTGTAATATTTGTGTTGTGGAGAAATGACCAGGCAGGAGACGGCAGTACAGTTAGTTTTCCTTTAGTCAAAACCCCTCGTGCTCTACAGTTCCCGGCACCCCAGTGCGCATGTGCATTTCCTAATAGGTGTAGTAACGTAACACTGCCGTAATACAGCATAGTAACTAATATAAACAGATGTAGATCCCAGATACTACAGATCCAAGCTTCTTTGAAAATATATATAAGAATTGATCAACTCTACTAGCAACACTAGACTCTATTATTATGGTGGGAGATTTTAATATGGTTTTAAATACCTCTATGGACCGTAAAGGAAATCACACTACAAACTATCACCCTCAGGCACTTAAGGAAATCATGAATGTCATGGAGATATTTGAATTAGTGGCTATATGGAGGCTTAAATACCCTGACCTAGTGAGACATACAGTGCCTTGCGAAAGTATTCGGCCCCCTTGAACTTTGCGACCTTTTGCCACATTTCAGGCTTCATACATAAAGATAGAAAACTGTATTTTTTTGTGAAGAATCAACAACAAGTGGGACACAATCATGAAGTGGAACGACATTAATTGGATATTTCAAACTTTTTCAACAAATCAAAAACTGCAAAATTGGGCGTGCAAAATTATTCAGCCCCCTTAAGTTAATACTTTGTAGCGCCACCTTTTGCTGCGATTACAGCTGTAAGTCGCTTGGGGTATGTCTCTATCAGTTTTGCACATCGAGAGACTGAACATTTTTCCCATTCCTCCTTGCAAAACAGCTCGAGCTCAGTGAGGTTGGATGGAGAGCATTTGTGAACAGCAGTTTTCAGTTCTTTCCACAGATTCTCGATTGGATTCAGGTCTGGACTTTGACTTGGCCATTCTAACGCCTGGATATGTTTATTTTTGAACCATTCCATTGTAGATTTTGCTTTATGTTTTGGATCATTGTCTTGTTGGAAGACAAATCTCTGTCCATCCATCTTCCCATCAATTTTAACCATCTTCCCTGTCCCTGCTGAAGAAAAGCAGGCCCAAACCATGATGCTGCCACCACCATGTTTGACAGGGTGGATGGTGTGTTCAGGGTGATGAGCTGTGTTGCTTTTACGCCAAACATAATGTTTTGCATTGTTGCCAAAAAGTTCAATTTTGGTTTCATTTGACCAGAGCACCTTATTCCACATGTTTGGTGTGTCTCCCAGGTGGCTTGTGGCAAACTTTAAACAACACTTTTTATGGATATCTTTAAGAAATGGCTTTCTTCTTGCCACTCTTTCATAAAGGCCAGATTTGTGCAATATACGACTGATTGTTGTCCTATGGACAGAGTCTCCCACCTCAGCTGTAGATCTCTGCAGTTCATCCAGAGTGATCATGGGCCTCTTGGCTGCATCTCTGATCAGTCTTCTCCTCGTATGAGCTGAAAGTTTAGAGGGACGGCCAGGTCTTGGTAGATTTGCAGTGGTCTGATACTCCTTCCATTTCAATATTATCGCTTGCACAGTGCTCCTTGGGATGTTTAAAGCTTGGGAAATATTTTTGTATCCAAATCCGGCTTTAAACTTCTTCACAACAGTATCTCGGACCTGCCTGGTGTGTTCCTTGTTCTTCATGATGCTCTCTGCGCTTTTAACGGACCTCTGAGACTATCACAGTGCAGGTGCATTTATACGGAGACTTGATTACACACAGGTGGATTGTATTTATCATCATTAGTCATTTAGGTCAACATTGGATCATTCAGAGATCCTCACTGAACTTCTGGAGAGAGTTTGCTGCACTGAAAGTAAAGGGGCTGAATAATTTTGCACGCCCAATTTTGCAGTTTTTGATTTGTTAAAAAAGTTTGAAATATCCAATAAATGTCGTTCCACTTCATGATTGTGTCCCACTTGTTGTTGATTCTTCACAAAAAAATACAGTTTTATATCTTTATGTTTGAAGCCTGAAATGTGACAAAAGTTCGCAAAGTTCAAGGGGGCCGAATACTTTTGCAAGGCACTGTAAATGCCTAGAATATTTCCATTTTGGGGAACCTCTTATAAAATGGGTTAAAGTTCTATATAGTAATCTTAGGTGTAAAATAGTAAATAATGTGTACATCTCAGAAAGATTTAAACTATCTAGAGGAGTAAAACAAGGTTGTTAGCTGTTAAAATTAGATCAAACATTAATATTAAGGGATTAGAAATCCGTGGTTTAAAAACGAAGGTGTCATTGTACGCTGATGATTCACGTTTCTTTTTAAACCACAATTAGAATCTCTCCACGGCCTCATAGAGGATCTAGATACTTTTGCTATCCTCTCTGGAAAGCCAAATGACATAAAACCAAGTATTACATATTGGATCACAAAACAATGCACATTTTGCAATTTACCAATTAAATGGTCTGACGGAGATGTGGACATACTCGGAAAACAAATCCCAAAATAAATACATTCTCACTCCAATACATTTTTATAGAAAGTTAGCAAAAATAGAAAAGATCTTGCCAACTTTGAAAGGAAAATTCCTGTCTATTTGTGGAAAAATCATGATAATTAACTCTTTAGTCATATCACAGTTTATCTATTTTCTTATGGTTTTGCCTACACCTAGTGACCTGCTTTTTAAATTATATCAACAACAAAAAATATTGATTTGGAATGGCAAGCGAGACAAAATTAAAAGGGCCTCTTTATATTACGAATATGAATTCAGAGGGCAGAAATGATTAAATATTAAAGCATTAGACCTCTCACTAAAGGCATCAGTCATACAGAAGTTATACTTAAATCCAAACTGGTTCTCTAGTAAATTGATAGGAATGTCTCATGCTATGTTCAAGAATGACCTTTTCCCATTTATTCAGATTACACTTGCTCACTTCCGGTTGTTTGAAAAGGAAATCATCTCAAAAATGTTTTTATTTTTTAAACAAGCCTTAGAAAGTTGGTTGCAATTTCAGTTTAATCCATCTGAAAAGACAGAACAATAATGCAACTAATATTGTGGTTAAACTCGAATATGCAAATTTATAATAAAAAAAATACGTATTTTTCGAAGAAACTTTAAAAAAAATGTATAATCTTAGTGAATGATATCATAAATAGGACTTGTGGAGTTATGTTACACATGCAGTTAACACACACATATAGAAATGTCTGCTCTACCCAAAATTACAACCAAAAAATGGAAGAGACAAGTAGAAGGAGAAAAAAGTAAGGAATTTATATGTCGTGTGTGATAAATGAAAACATATAGCAATTTCATTTAAGGACCAAAACACTGACAGCTGTGCCATATAAACTGCAAAATAGTTGGGAAGAGATTTTCGATGTTTTTCGACCCATGCCATGGCACATGGTTTATGAATTGATACGCAAAACAACGCTGGATTCAAAGCTTTACATTTTTTAATTTAAATTACTATACAACATTCTTGCAACCAAGCTCTGCAGATCTTGCTGAGAGGAGGCAGTCATTGGATCATTTATTTTGGTATTGTCCACATGTAGCTTGTTTTTGGTTACAGGTCCAGGAATGGCTGAAGAAATGCAACATTTGCCTAGAACTAACATTGCAGATAGCAATACTGGGTGATTTGAAAAGCCATAGTCAATCAATCAATAATATAATCATCATTTTAGCAAAAATGTTTGTTTATTTTACAATCTGCAAGCCAAGAGTGTGCAGAGCCTGAGGCACCCAACCGTGAGAGGATCTGATTGTTCATGGTGTGTAAGGCTGGACCCTGAAACACAACACATAGTAAACATAGTAACCTACAGTATCAATGTTTCTGAAAACTGTTTTTAACCATAAAAACAAAATCTATTTGCGCAAGACAGCGCACACCTGCGGCCGGTTTGGGTACGGTGTTAGTCTCCTATTCAGAGGACCCCCACTTTTGTTAGTGTCTTATTGGTCAAGGTCACGCCAAATACTTATCACCACTTCTCGTTCAGCCTATCAGCAGCCTTGATTCCCGGGACTACAGTTTTAGTTAGTCTGACCCCAGCACACTGTGTGGTCAAAGACGTGCTTTCCCTATCCTGATGAGCACTTCCACAGTTTACCCTCCTGTTGCACTTTTCCTCCTGTGGACTGAATTCCTGTATGTCTGATGTTTAATTGTGCGTGCATCTAAACAACATATAGTTCATGTCAGTTCTCACTGGACATGATTCTCAGTGATATGAACCATGAGTGGTCAGATGTGTGTGACGTGTGAATGTGGACATCTTCTTCCGTTAAACTCCCCTTAACCTGGAAAGCCACCTCATCCTTGTTCTGACCGGACATTCTAAAGTGGTTACATTCATGGTCCTTCGATTCTCTACAACCCTACCTCTATTTTTCACAGACAGCAGTCAGACAACCAAACAACAGCCAGATATGAACTGAGGGTCTCTGAACTGTCACACTTTACTCACAGGAGGCTGATGTCTGATGGGAAATGTGTCTGTGTCATAGACCACCTCTCCAGGATCACCTGAGGGGTTGTCTACACACTGGACTGGACCCTGAAACACAACACATAGTAAACATAGTAACCTACAGTATCAATGTGTCTGAAAACTGTTTTTAACCATAGTCACTGATTATTTGCCAATTTGTGTGTATGTCTACACTCACAGGAGGAGGGGTGATGCTGGGAGGAGGGTTGGTCTCTCCAGAGAGGGGTTCTGGGACTGCCTGGTCAAGTTGATCATTTGAGTGTTCATTCTGTGAATTAGGTTATAATTTATTACATTGTAATAAGTAATCAAGACATGTTAATATGATTGAGAGGTAGAAGAATAAAACAAGATGCCATTAGCTAATAAACACATCTGTCATACAACCACGATGCAATAAACACACCTGTCCTACAACCACGATGCAATAAACACACCTGTCCTACAACCACGATCCAATAAAACATCTGTCCTACAACCACGATCCAATAAACCCACCTGTCCTACAACCACGATCCAATAAAACATCTGTCCTACAACCACGATGCAATAAACACACCTGTCCTACAACCACGATCCAATAAAACATCTGTCCTACAACCACGATGCAATAAACACACCTGTCCTACAACCACGATGCAATAAAACATCTGTCCTACAACCACAATCCAATAAACACACCTGTCCTACAACCACAATCCAATAAAACATCTGTCCTACAACCACAATGCAATAAACACACCTGTCCTACAACCACGATGCAATAAACACACCTGTCCTACAACCACGATCCAATAAACACACCTGTCCTACAACCACGATCCAATAAAACATCTGTCCTACAACCACGATGCAATAAAACATCTGTCTTACAACCACAATTAAATAAATAATCTGTCTTACAAACACGATGCAATAAAACATCTGTTTTACAACCACGATGCAATAAAACATCTCATGTCTGAAAAGGCAGTGCAATGGAGATGAAACATTGGCTGCAATAAAACAAACTTAATACACAATACTACTACACTTGTAAAATAGCAGTATCTACCCTCAACACATTTTCATCCAAATATGCTTATATTATATTTATAAACTGCACCATTATAGGCTAAGGATGTCAGTCCCAGCTCTGGAGTTCAACAATGGTACCTGAAACACCAAATTCTCGTCACAAAAAAATACCAAAAGGCCAAATCTAAACACTTGTTCATTTATTTTTCTAAAAGTTGTATTGTAATATACTGTATTTGTGAATCACAACTTTTTGTCCCTCTTTTGTCTGCTGATCTGCTCAACACGTGGTGCTGCTGAGTCGTTAGCAGGCCTCATCCAAAACTTAAAACCTTCTAATCATTCAAATATTCAAATGTATAACACAAGCAACAGATCATAAAGTACTGTAGCTTGGATGTCTGCTGACTAGCCATATAAACAAAACACATTCACAACATTCATCCGTAGTATCTGTTCCGTACTGTCCATGCTAAGCATGGTGGGGACCACATGCAACCACATTCAGCGCCGCACATCAGACAAAGTTTAATGATATACTTCCAGTACACAACAAATACAATAGTAAACATTTAACAAATCATGATATTAGCTAATAAACTTACCCCCATGTTACAACAGGCAATAATGTTGAATACTAAATACTTTACTTTGACAGAGATATCCTTCCTGTGTCAACCTTGTGTAGTTTGGTAGATATTACCGGAAGAGTGTGTATCTTCCGGTAAAACTACAGTGATATACAGTACATACGAAATTATATCATCATGCATACATTGCCATGTTAACATTTTTACCCCCAAAACTTGATCCCACAAATTCTCAATATAGAATCTCCATTAAAAGTGTTTTAGTTTTGAACTAGGCTTAATACGAGTCTGGAAACACTGCCCCTCAAGTTTAATAGTGAGGTAAACTTTCCCAACATACCTTGCTTCTCCATCATGTGGACGTCTGGTCAGGTTGAACTGTAAAATAATGTAATCAGGTTGAACTGTAAAATAACTTTATCTCTTCCATGACTAGTTTGAGTTTGGTCTAGTGGTAGTGTTGCATCCTGGATTCAGGATGTAATCCTAGTGGTAAGGGTTCAATCCCGGAGACTTCCACCTTCCTCTTTCCCCTTCATGTTTTCTCCTCTCCTTCATATCTGGTTGAAGATCAATAACATTACAAAATCTACAAAACGAGGTGCTCAAACTCAGAGGTTTTCCTACAAGTCTGAGTAACAACAGATCTGACGAGCACTATGGTTTCAACAATATGCAAATAAATGCTAATTCGACCTCAGATGCGTAGAGATTTTAGCAGTACTGCTACCAATGAAAGCCCTGTTGCCATGTATATCTTGTCTTGTGTATCTGTCATGGTGATCTCTTTTAATGTCTGATGTCTGTGTTGATAACTGTGTTGTTCTATTTAACTGTTGTCTCCACCTCTGGACAGGTTGTCATTGTAAATAATAATTAGTTCTTAATTGACTTCAACAAAACAAAGAATACAATGAAATCACTGTTTCTAAAAACATACGCAATAGAATATTATTTTTGTGGAATAAAGAGCCATACAGTTGTTTACTGCTGTTTTCTTTCTCCTGGCTGTGAGGAAGAGGAAGAGAGGGAAGGGAGAGAGAGAAAAAAAAGAAAGAGCTCAGTGTATTTACATATCATTTGAATATATTCCCTGCCTACGTACTGTAGTTATTGTTGTAGATGGGCATATATTTCTTACCATATTACTGTTGTAGATGGGCATATATTTATTACCATATTACTGTTGGAGCTGGGCCTGTATTTCTTACCATATTACGGTTGGAGCTGGGCCTGTATTTCTAACCATATTACTGTTGGAGCTGGGCCTGTATTTCTTACCATATTACTGTTGGAGCTGGGCCTGTATTTCTAACCATATTACTGTTGGAGCTGGGCCTGTATTTCTTACCATATTACTGTTGGAGCTGGGCCTGTATTTCTTACCATATTACTGTTGGAGCTGGGCCTGTATTTCTTACCATATTACTGTTGGAGCTGGGCCTGTATTTCTTACCATATTACTGTTGGAGCTGGGCCTGTATTTCTTACCATATTACTGTTGGAGCTGGGCCTGTATTTCTAACCATATTACTGTTGGAGCTGGGCCTGTATTTCTTACCATATTACTGTTGGAGCTGGGCCTGTATTTCTAACCATATTACTGTTGGAGCTGGGCCTGTATTTCTTACCATATTACTGTTGGAGCTGGGCCTGTATTTCTAACCATATTACTGTTGGAGCTGGGCCTGTATTTCTAACCATATTACTGTTGGAGCTGGGCCTGTATTTCTAACCATATTACGGTTGGAGCTGGCCCTGTATTTCTAACCATATTACTGTTGGAGCTGGGCCTGTATTTCTAACCATATTACGGTTGGAGCTGGGCCTGTATTTCTAACCATATTACTGTTGGAGCTGGGCCTGTATTTCTAACCATATTACTGTTGGAGCTGGGCCTGTATTTCTTACCATATTACTGTTGGAGCTGGGCCTGTATTTCTAACCATATTACTGTTGGAGCTGGGCCTGTATTTCTAACCATATTACTGTTGGAGCTGGGCCTGTATTTCTAACCATATTACTGTTGGAGCTGGGCCTGTATTTCTAACCATATTACTGTTGGAGCTGGGCCTGTATTTCTTACCATATTACTGTTGGAGCTAGGCCTGTATTTCTAACCGTATTACTGTTGGAGCTGGGCCTGTATTTCTTACCATATTACTGTTGGAGCTAGGCCTGTATTTCTAACCATATTACTGTTGGAGCTGGGCCTGTATTTCTTACCATATTACTGTTGGAGCTAGGCCTGTATTTCTAACCATATTACTGTTGGAGCTGGGCCTGTATTTCTTACCATATTACTGTTGGAGCTGGGCCTGTATTTCTAACCATATTACTGTTGGAGCTGGGCCTGCATTTCTAACCATATTACTGTTGGAGCTGGGCCTGTGTTTCTAACCATATTACTGTTGGAGCTGGCCCTGTATTTCTTACCATATTACTGTTGGAGCTGGGCCTGTATTTCTTACCATATTACTGTTGGAGCTGGGCCTGTATTTCTTACCATATTACTGTTGGAGCTGGGCCTGTAATTCTAACCATTTTACTGTTGGAGCTGGGCCTGTATTTCTAACCATATTACTGTTGGAGCTGGGCCTGTATTTCTTACCATATTACTGTTGGAGCTGGGCCTGTATTTCTAACCATATTACTGTTGGAGCTGGGCCTGTGTTTCTAACCATATTACTGTTGGAGCTGGGCCTGTATTTCTTACCATATTACTGTTGGAGCTGGGCCTGTATTTCTAACCATATTACTGTTGGAGCTGGGCCTGTGTTTCTAACCATATTACTGTTGGAGCTGGGCCTGTATTTCTAACCATATTACTGTTGGAGCTGGGCCTGTATTTCTAACCATATTACTGTTGGAGCTGGGCCTGTATTTCTTACCATATTACTGTTGGAGCTGGGCCTGTATTTCTAACCATATTACTGTTGGAGCTGGGCATGTATTTCTTACCATATTACTGTTGGAGCTGGGCCTGTAATTCTAACCATATTACTGTTGGAGCTGGGCCTGTAATTCTAACCATATTACTGTTGGAGCTGGGCCTGTATTTCTTACCATATTACTGTTGGAGCTGGGCCTGTATTTCTTACCATATTACTGTTGGAGCTGGCCCTGTATTTCTTACCATATTACTGTTGGAGCTGGGCCCGTAACACAAATGTGTGCTATTGGGCATACATACTGGAGGACTGGAGTTGGGAAACACTGTTCTAAATAAAGCTCAGGTTAGCTGGCTATTTAAGGTGAGTGTGTGTGTATCTGGCTGGCCAGTTCTCTGGTTGGGGAGATGACCAGTGCTCTGAAGCCCAGGTTAGCAGGCTGTTGGAGGTGTGTGAGGAGAGGGAGACAGAACCTGTTGGAGCACCTGCCAACAACTCACGACCCTGGGGAAGGAGAGACTCAAGATACATACAAAGACAAGAAGGCTTTGTGTTACATTACATATATTCATAGGCAGTCATTCAGCTGTGTGTGTGTGTGTGTGTGTGTGTGTGTGTGTGTGTGTGTGCGTGCATGCTGAGTCCGGCTGTTGAGAGGTTCTGCAGGAAGTGTGGCTTCAGGCCGTACTCGGACTGTAGCGCGGAGAACGTGCACACCGGGTCGGCCGCATCACGGCCGTACGGTTATTTTATATTTGAGATTCTTCAAAGTAGCCACCCATTGCCTTCATGATAGCTTTGCATATTCTTGGCATTCTCTCAACCAGCTTCACCTGGAATGCTTTTCAAACAGTCTTTCCAACATATGCTGAGTACTTGTTGGCTGCTTTTCCTTCACTCTGTGGTTTAACTCATCCCAAACCATCTCAATTGGGTTGAGGTTGAGTGATTGTGGAGGCCAGGTCACCTGATGCAGCACTCCATCAATCTCCTTGGTCAAATAGCCCTTACACAGCCTGGAGGTGTGTTGGGTCATTGTCCGGTTGAAAAACAAATGTTAGTCCAACTAAGCACAAACCAGATGGGATGGCGTATCACTGCAGAATGCTGTGGTAGCCATGCTGGATAAGTGTGAATAGAATTCTAAATTAATCACTGACAGTGTCACCAGCAAAGCACCCCCACACCTCCTCCTCCATGCTTCACGGTGGAAACCACACATGTGGAGATCATCCGTCCACCTACTCTGCGTCTCACAATGACATGGTGGTTGGAACCAAAATCTCAAATTTGGAGTCCTCAGACAAAGGACAGATTTCCACTGGTCTAATGACCATTGCTCGCGTTTCTTGGCCCAAGCAAGTCTCTTCTTCTGATTGGTCCTTTAGTAGTAGTTTCTTTGCAGCAATTCGACCATGAAGGCCTGATTCATGCAGTCTCCTCTGAACAGTTGATGTTGAGATGTGTCTGTTACTTGAACGCTGTGAAGCATTTATTTGGGCTGCAATCTGAGGTGCAGTTAATTGCCGACAAGAGAGGCTGGTAATTCTAATGAACTTTTCCTCTGCAGCAGAGGTAACTCTGGGTCTTCCTCTCCTGTGGCGGTCCATATGAGAGCCAGTTTAATCATAGTTTGGTTTTTGCGACTGCACTTGAAGAAACTAAAAGTTCTTGAAATTATCCGGATTGACTGACCATCATGTCTTAAAGTAATGATGGACTGTCATTGCTCTTGGCTTATTTGAGCTGTTCTTGCCATAATATGGACTTGGTATTTTACCAAATAGGGCTATCTCCTGTATACCACCCCTACCTTGTCACAACACAACTAATTGGCTCAAACGCATTAAGAAGGAAAGAAATTCCACAAATTAACAAGGCACACCTGTTAATTGAAATGCATTCCAGGTGACTGACTACCTCATAAAGGTGGTTAATTAAGAGAATTCCAAGAGTGTGCAAAGCTGTCAACAAGGCAAAGGGTGGCTACTTTGAAGAATCTCAAATATATTTTAATTTGTTAAACACTTGTGGTTACTACATGATTCCATATGTGCTATTTCCTAGTTTTGATGTCTTCACTACTTTTATACAATGTATAAAATAGTAAAAATTAAGAAAAACCCTGGAATGAGTATGTGTGTCCGAACTTTTGAATCGTACTGTATATCTGTCTTGCTCTCTTGTGATTTCTGTGTGTTGTGTTCTATTTAACTGTCGTCTCCACCTCTGGACAGGCCATCATTGTAAATAAGAATTTGTTCTTAATTGACTTGCTTGTTTAAATGAAGGTTACATTAAACTAAAAAAGTGCTTCATGAAATCCAAACATTAAACACATCTGAAAACAACCAGTAACAGAATACAGGACAGATGTCATACACACATCCGTCCATCTACCTGTTTCTATCTGTCCTATCAGGCAGCTTGTCTGTTCTCTTCTTTCCTTCTCCATGTTCCTGAGAACAGAAGGAGAGAGACAGCAGAACCCAGATGTGTGTTAGTTCAGTCTGTGGGGCAGAAGTCATCCATGTCAAACTCACAATATACTGTACAGTGCATTCAGAAAGTATTCAGACCCCTTGACTTTTTCCACGTTTCGTTACATTACAGCCTTATTCTAAAATTGATTAAATTGTTATTTTCCCCCCTCATCAATCTATACACAATACCCCATAATGACAAAGCAAAAACAGGTTTAGAATTTCTTGCAAAATGTATTAAACCCCCCCCCCCCCCCCCCCCGAAATATCCCATTTACATAGGTATTCAGACCCTTTACTCAGTACTTTGTTGAAACACCTTTGGCAGCGATTACAGCCTCGAGTCCTCTTGGGTGTGACTCTGGGATGGGTAGAGTCGCTGCACAGCTATTTTCGGGTCTCTCCAGAGATGTTCAATCGGGTTCGGGCTCTGACTGGGCCACTCAAGGATATTCAGAGACTCCTATGTTGAAAACATCCCCACAGCATGATGCTGCCACCATGCTTCACCGTAGGGATGGTGCCAGGTTTCCTCCAGATGTGACGCTTGGCCTTCAGTTCAGGCCAAAGACTTCAATATTGGTTTCATCAGACGAGAGAATCTAGTTTTTCATGGTTTGAGTGTCCTTTAGGTGCCTTTTTGGCAAACTCCAGGCGGGCTGTTGTGCCTTTTACTGAGGAGTGGCTTTCGTCTGGCCACTCTACCATAAAGGCCTGATTGGTGCAATGCTGCAGAGATGGTTGTCCTTCTGGAAGGTTTGCCCATCAAGACAGAGGAACTCTGTAGCTCGTTCAGAGTGGTCATCGGGTTCTTAGTCACTTCCCTGACCAAGGCCCTTCTCCCCTGATTGTTCAGTTTGGCCGGGCGACCAGCTCTAGGAAGAGTCTTGGTGGTTCCACACTTCTTCCATTTAAGAATGATGGAGGCCACTGTGTTCTTGTGGACCTTCAATGCTTCAGAAATGTTTTGGTACCCTTCCCCAGACCTGTGCCTCGACACAATCCTGTCTCGGAGCTCTATGGACAATTCCTTCGACCTCATGGCTTGGTTTTTGCTCTGACATGCACTGTCAACTGGGGGATAGACAGGTGTGTGCCTTTCCAAAAGTCAAGAGGTCTGAATACTTTCCGAATGCATTGTTAATATGTCTGATGACATCATCGAAAGCAGACAGTTGGTGGACATCAATCTAGACATGTTTAAGACTGATAGCTCTTTCTCAACTCATCTTTCCTTGGCCATTTCTAATTTGGGAAAAAGTCTGTCCTCCTCCCTCTCTACTCCATTCTCTCTCCTCCATCACACAGAAACCAATAAGTGGTTGAGTGGTCGAGGAGTTGTCAATTCGCTAGTAGGCAAACAGAAGAGTTTTGAAATCTTTCCCTTTCGAATCAGCTTTTGTTTTGTTTTGTCGGAGGAGAAAAGTATGTACATATTTAAAAACAACATGCTGCTTATTTTTTATGTTGTATTGCAAAACTAACTTCATTTGTTTTCATCACTTAAAACCTTTTAGAGCTAACCCCCTACTTTTTTTCAATTTCCGCCTGAAGACATACCCAAATCTAACTGACTGTAGCTCAGGCACAGAACCATGGATATGCATATTCTTGGTACCATTTGAAAGAAAACACTCTGAAGTTTGTGTAAATGTGAATTGAATGTAGGAGAATATAACACAATAGATCTGGTTTAAATAATACATTGAAAAAAAACACACGTTTTTTATTTTTGTTGTATCATCATCTTTAAAATGAACAAGATAAAACAAACATTCAGATAGGATGATGGGGACAATTTCAGTTAAAAACATAAGAGGGCAACAGTACTTGTGCAAAGGTTCAGAATGATAACTTCCAAAATGAGTGTGCTACATGACATTTATCATGAAGTCACCCAGGTGTCCCACACAAGTAGCCCAAATGTACCCAAGTGGCCAAATTGGTGAAGGTAATAACTATATAAAACAAATAACTATATACAAATTGCCAAAATGGTATTTTAACACACCCCCCCCCTAAAAAAATGGAGGGAAAAAAATGAAGAAAAAAAATGAATAAATATATACATTTACAAAATAACATGGGTAACTATTTACACACTTTCAATATTTGGAAGACCCTCAGTCCTCTATCAAATCAAATGTATTTATATAGCCCTTCGTACATCAGCTAATATCTCAATGTGCTGCACAGAAACCCAGCCTAAAACCCCAAACAGCAAGCAAAGCAGGTGTAGAAGCACGGTGGCTAGGAAAAACTCCCAAGAAAGGCCAAAACCTAGGAAGAAACCTAGAGAGGAACCAGGCTATGAGGGGTGGCCAGTCCTCTTCTGGCTGTGCCGGGTGGAGATTATAACAGAACATGGCCGAGATTTTCAAACGTTCATAGATAACCAGCAGGGTCAAATAATAATAATCACAGTAGTTGTAGAGGATGCAACAGGACAGCACCTCAAGAGTAAATATGAACAGTTTAGGGTTCCATAGCCGCAGGCAGAACAGTTGAAACTGGAACAGCAGCAAGGCCAGGTGGACTGGGGACAGCAAGGAGTCATCATGCCAGGTAGTCCTGACACATGGTCCTAGGGCTCAGGTCCTCTGAGAGAGAGAAAGAGAGAATTAGAGAGAGCATACTTAAATTCACACAGGACACCGGATAAGACAGAAGAAGTACTCCAGATAAAACAAACTGACCCTAGCCCCCCGACACATAAACTACTGCAGCATAAATACTGGAGGCTGAGACAGGAGGGGTCAAGAGACACTGTGGCCCCATCCGATGAGACACCCGGACAGGGCCAAAAAGGAAGGATATAACCCCACCCACTTTGCCAAAGCTCTACATAATATTGTGCTGCTGATGCCAGGTGCCATAGCAGTCTCTTTCTGCTGTAAAGTGAGTATCAACAGGTATAATAAACAGATATATATATATAGAGTACAGAGAGCATAAGGTTGAATATATTATTATAGACCTGCTAGATCAACTGTCTCTTTTATATTATGACATTTCAGCTAGATCTACTGTCTTTATTATATTACAACAGACCAGCTGTATCTACTGTCTCCATTTCACCTTGGCCATTGTTGTGGGCCTGCCCTCCCCTCAACAGCCTCAAATAGGCTATTTCATGTGGGTTGGGGTGGGGCGGCAGACACACGCATCTCACATTTCATTATATTAAATTTTTTATACTGTATATTGCTTCTAAAATAAATAAAATTACAAATAATATTTTATATTATTAATTTCAAACAAGGGCATTAGCATGAGAAGAACTTACCAGTCCAAAACATGTCTTCTCTGTTCAAAAAATATTCCTCCACTTGGGAATCGCTAAATGAATTGTACTACAACAATCTCTGTCTCACTTTTCCGATCAATTTCTTCTAAAATTGTGTGTACACCTGTATATCTAGACTTCGATTTAGCTTTCCCTGACTTAGTCGCCATATTGATTGATATATAAACAGCTGAATCTGCGCATTTACCAAACAATACTGTGCGTAATATGCATAGCTCCTTCCGGTATAAAACTTCAATAGAGAATGACTCTCTTTACGCAGTGTTTACTACAATGGGTTGGTCTTTCAACACATAACCATTGCATATTGCCATTTACCTCAGCTCATTGGCTATCTACCCAGCTAGCTTTCAAGACGATCAGTGGTCATTGGGTTAAAATACAGTCAATCAACGAAACAGTGGTCATATCATTGGTGCACAGTGATGTCATTACTTGTTGTCTTCAAATCGGTTTCTTTCAGTCAATACGTCCCGCAAAATGGCCCATCAAGTTTGGTTATGTTACTAACAAACCAGTTGATTGCAATGAAACCAAACATGACTGGAAAAGTCACGTTTTGTGTGGGTATTTACCCTCGAAATGTGTCGTCGAAAATGGAATGAGACGGAATTCAGGACACAAGCGGTTCACAAAATGTTTTGTGTTAGGCTATAAAAACGTATTTTATCAAGCAAAAGATCATTCATTGTGTAACAATGAGCATTGGGATTGCAAACAGATGAAGATCGTCAAAGGTAAACTATATATTTGAATGCAGTTTGTGATTTTGTTAGCTAGCCTGTGCTGGTTGAAATAGTTTTTTTATGGGGCTCTATCCTCAGATAATCGCATCATATTCTTTCGCAGTAAATCCTTTTTTAAATCTGACAACGCAGTTGGATTAGCAAGATTCTAGGCTTTCGATACATGTGAGACACTTGTATATTCATGAATGTTTAATATGACTATTTATGTAGCGATCACCATATGTTGTGGAATTTCAGCCCGCTACCGGGTTCCGTGCGCAGAGGTTAACACATTTATTTTGGGATCAACCCCTGAAAACAGCATTTGCCTGATGCTGCACGAGTTGAGAAGGAGAGTCTAATTTCATACCACCACATTTTTGTCCACGTTCTCTCTCCTCGATTACATTTGACCTTTTTAAAAAATTAAAAAAGTGAGAGAGGACATAGGAGAGAGGACGCAGGAGTTTAGCAATTCCAATCGAGAAAATACAGTTTTTTTCTTGCATCCTGTCTCCTCACCACCTCCTCAAATCAAATCACATTGGATAAGGGGGTCTAGGGGAGGGACCTTAGACCTTCTCCACCAATGCGGTTGACAAGGAGGCGAGAAATAGCAGAAAGACGAATTGAGAAAGATCCTGTTTCCAAATGTCAAGGTGATATGTTAACTTTTTCATAAAAGCATGACATTTAGTACAATTGAACATGTTTGGGGCCCTGAACATTTTCAGATATGTAGCCATCACAAAAATGCCTCCACGCAGCCGTGGGGGACATTTTCCATTCCACTATAACCAAATAATGTATTTTGCGTCATATCTCCTGAATGAACATGATGAAACAAGGATTACAATAATGCCATGCAGAACATAAAAAACTACTTCAGGTGGCCATGGAGGACATTTTGCTATTCCGCCATAATCAGAAAATGTATTTTCCTTCATATCTGTAGAACAAACCATGATACCACAGGAAAGCTGATGTCTACACTTATGTTTTAATGTCTACATCTCAGGTCAATGAATACAATGGTGCCATGTACAACATCGTACACATTTCTGATTTATTATATATTCGCAGTTTCTGACAACGTAAACACAATAGAATGTTATTTATGTGGCATACAGAGCCATACAGTTGTCTACTGCTGTCGTCTTGTTCCTGGTTGTGAAAGTGTTTACTGTGTGACACTGTAAATTCATGGAACACAGGAAGGCCTTTGAAATTGTCTGGACCCAGGAACTTGGTGATTTCATGGGCACGTACAGTATGGACCTCAAGTGCTTGTGGGTCCCAAATTCCACCCTCCACTTCTCTAATTATATTTCAGAAGAGAACACTTCCATTTTGGAGCAATTCACAATTCTCCTTTATGCACGCACAACATCAGAAACGACTACAGGCGGCCATGTTGCTATTTCGTCATAAACGGACAATGTATTGTCTGTTATGTCAGTTTAACCAAACATGATAACACAGAAAAGATGTCTACCCCATGTTTTGATGGCAAATGATTAAAATAACATAGACAGTTCAGATTATTATGCAATGGTGGACGGCCATGGGAAGAAATCCAATCAAAACGCTGTTTCGGGACAATGTAGCATCCTCGGACAATATCATATTATTTCGGTTGTTGATTTGAAAATTGGATTGCATACATTTTTTTGTTTTAATGTATTCTTAATGTGCTCTACAAAAAATCTATGCATGGAGTCACCATTGACACCCACCTAAGGCAGGAGCAACTGCACACTGCTACTCCTAAACCTCATAAAACAGTAAAAAAAAAGGCTGCAAGTTTCTGAGATTCTATGGTATTCTAATCAAGATTGATACAATCATAGGGCCATTTTTCAACTACTTCAAATGTCATTTCCTTATGGGCAAAACCAAAGAGTTTTCAAACCCAGAGTTCCAAGTGGCCAATACTACCGGCAACATCTCGTGAAGCAGACTCAACAGACCAGCTGGGGGTTGGGGAGTCAATGGGAGAAGTGAACATTTCTTTCTTAGTAGTTGCTTTTCTCTCAACCTATATTCAAGCCAATTTCTCAAGTAGCTAAACATGTCGTTACTACAAACTTGTGAAAGCGACAAACTGACACGTTTTCATTGGTCAAAAACAACTTGATATAATCTTGATTTGACAGCCTACACATGAGCAACATGCAGATCTTTGGCAGTACCATCTCCAGGTGGTTCCCTATGCAGCCTGTAGTGAGACACTCATCTCTCCTATCGTCTTACTTATTTAATATATATACTGTATATATACAGTGCCTTGCGAAAGTATTCGGCCCCCTTGAACTTTGCGACCTTTTGCCACATTTCAGGCTTCAAACATAAAGATATAAAACTGTATTTTTTTGTGAAGAATCAACAACAAGTGGGACACAATCATGAAGTGGAACGACATTTATTGGATATTTCAAACTTTTTTAACAAATCAAAAACTGAAAAATTGGGCGTGCAAAATTATTCAGCCCCTTTACTTTCAGTGCAGCAAACTCTCTCCAGAAGTTCAGTGAGGATCTCTGAATGATCCAATGTTGACCTAAATGACTAATGATGATAAATACAATCCACCTGTGTGTAATCAAGTCTCCGTATAAATGCACCTGCACTGTGATAGTCTCAGAGGTCCGTCAAAAGCGCAGAGAGCATCATGAAGAACAAGGAACACACCAGGCAGGTCCGAGATACTGTTGTGAAGAAGTTTAAAGCCGGATTTGGATACAAAAAGATTTCCCAAGCTTTAAACATCCCAAGGAGCACTGTGCAAGCGATAATATTGAAATGGAAGGAGTATCAGACCACTGCAAATCTACCAAGACCTGGCCGTCCCTCTAAACTGTAGAGACTCTGTCCATAGGACAACAATCAGTCAGTCGTATATTGCACAAATCTGGCCTTTATGGAAGAGTGGCAAGAAGAAAGCCATTTCTTAAAGATATCCATAAAAAGTGTCGTTTAAAGTTTGCCACAAGCCACCTGGGAGACACACCAAACATGTGGAAGAAGGTGCTCTGGTCAGATGAAACCAAAATTGAACTTTTTGGCAACAATGCAAAACGTTATGTTTGGCGTAAAAGCAACACAGCTCATCACCCTGAACACACCATCCCCACTGTCAAACATGGTGGTGGCAGCATCATGGTTTGGGCCTGCTTTTCTTCAGCAGGGACAGGGAAGATGGTTAAAATTGATGGGAAGATGGATGGAGCCAAATACAGGACCATTCTGGAAGAAAACCTGATGGAGTCTGCAAAAGACCTGAGACTGGGACGGAGATTTGTCTTCCAACAAGACAATGATCCAAAACATAAAGCAAAATCTACAATGGAATGGTTCAAAAATAAACATATCCAGGTGTTAGAATGGCCAAGTCAAAGTCCAGACCTGAATCCAATCGAGCATCTGTGGAAAGAACTGAAAACTGCTGTTCACAAATGCTCTCCATCCAACCTCACTGAGCTCGAGCTGTTTTGCAAGGAGGAATGGGAAAAAATGTCAGTCTCTCGATGTGCAAAACTGATAGAGACATACCCCAAGCGACTTACAGCTGTAATCGCAGCAAAAGGTGGCGCTACAAAGTATTAACTTAAGGGGGCTGAATAATTTTGCACGCCCAATTTTTCAGTTTTTGATTTGTTAAAAAAGTTTGAAATATCCAATAAATGCCGTTCCACTTCATGATTGATTCCCACTTGTTGTTGATTCTTCACAAAAAAATACAGTTTTATATCTTTATGTTTGAAGCCTGAAATGTGGCAAAAGGTCGCAAAGTTCAAGGGGGCCGAATACTTTCGCAAGGCACTGTATATACATATATATATATATATATATATTTATTTTTTATTTTTTATGTAACCTTTATTTAACTAGGCAAGTCAGTTAAGAACAAATTCTTATTGACAATGACGGCCTGCCCCGGCTAAACCCGGACGACGCTGGGCCAATTGTGCGCCGCACTATGGGACTCCCAATCACATCCGGGTGTTATACAGCCTGGGATACAGCCTTATTACCACTGACTGGTTCATGGCCAAAACCACATCATACAACCCAGAGGTATTGAGAGGACCCTGTTCTCCCCAGCTGTAGGATCTCTAGACAACAATCTCTCATTGGCCCATTTGGAGGTCTGAGCAGAACAGCCTCAAAACAAATATCCACCTATAATACAACAGCAACGTCAAATCTGTTCTGCTGTATAGTTTGGAGTGTCGCCGTGTTGTCAAGAATGACAGGAGAAGGATGGAGTCTTTCAGCAGTGGATGTCTCAACAGAATCTTCTGGCCGAATAAAATACACTACAGTAAGCTATACAAGAAGACCAGTTGTCAAAATGTCACCGAGCACATCAAGAGACTATGACTCTGGTGGCTTGGTCACGTTCTCAGAATGCCCAGATACACTCATTATGGACTTCAGTCTCAATGGGGATGAAGTTGATTGAAGTCTAGAATATTGACAGTTTGTCTCACCTAGTTTCATATTTTAATGTTTACTTAGCTGCCGCTTGCTCTTTGGGGGTCTGGCTGGTTTGTTGTAAAGCGCTCCGTGACAATAGTTGTTGTGAAAAGGGCAATTTGTGTTAACTGATTTTGACGTGCGGCACAAATGCATAATTTGTGGGAGGATTCACTCCTTTTCTGTTCCTTTCATCATGAACATCTCCAAATGAGCTTGATTGATGTTGTTATCTTGACTGTTAGTGCAATCATAAAGGAGAATTGTGAATTACTCCAAAATGGAAATGTTCTGTTAAGATGTTGCAGGCTTTGGTTTTTCCTTTTACATTTCGAGGTTGGAAGTTAGCACGTTAGCACGTCGGGCGCACCGATTGCTGTCACATCGTTAGTCAGTACGTGTTACACATGTGCTGGCTTGTTCATCTCATTAGTTGGAAGGTGTTTCACCTGTGCTGTCCGAGGTGATATTTAAGAGTGGGTGGCCCAGTGCTCCAGTTGTCTTGAGAGATGTGGAAGGTTAACACCTTTAGTTGGCTCGCCCGATTTGTTTCTAGATAACTAAGTCCTTTATCTGATCTTCTGTGTTTTTGTATTGCCTCACTTTTTGGTTTTCTTCCTGTCTTAAAGTTTGTTGTGGGTTTTTCTTTTGTTGGGCAAATTTTGTGGCCGCTCATGGTGTGTCTTTTAGGTCCCAGTTATTGTTGCTATGCAACTTTCAGTGGACACCCCCATGTGTCTTTCAGAACCACTCCTGTTTCATTTAGATTGTTATCAGTGACTTCTGTTTGAGGGACATTTTTGGTTTTCTTGCTGGTGAACGTAACAAATATAATTTGATGAGTAGCATTTGGAACCCACAGGCACTTGAGGTCCATACTGTACGTGCCCATGAAATCCCCAAGTCCCTGGGTCCAGACCATTTCATAGGCCTTCCTGTGTTCCATGAATTTACAGTGTCACACAGTATACACATTCACAGCAAGGGGAACGACAACAGCAGTAGACAACTATAAGACTTTATATTCCGCAGAAATCATTTTCTATTGTAAACATTGTCAGAAACAGCATTTTTTTGCCATGGCAGTCCAACATTATATAATCTGAACTGTTTATGATGTTATACACGGCACTGTTGGCACCATCAAAACTTAGGGTAGACATGACATTTTCTATGTTATCATGGTTGGTTCTACAGATACAATTGTGGCCAAATGCACTGCTCAAAAAAATAAAGGGAACACTTAAACAACACAATGTAACTCCAAGTCAATCACACTTCTGTGAAATCAAACTGTCCACTTAGGAAGCAACACTGATTGACAATACATTTCACATGCTGTTGTGCAAATGGAATAGACAACAGGTGGAAATTATAGGCAATTAGCAAGACACCCCCAATAAAGGAGTGGTTCTGCAGGTGGTGACCACAAACCACTTCTCAGTTCCTATGCTTCCTGGCTGATGTTTTGGTCACTTTTGAATGCTGGCGGTGCTTTCACTCTAGTGGTAGCATGAGACGGAGTCTACAACCCACACAAGTGGCTCAGGTAGTGCAGCTCATCCAGGATGGAACATCAATGCGAGCTGTGGCAAGAAGGTTTGCTGTATCTGTCAGCGTAGTGTCCAGAGTATGGAGGCGCTACCAGGAGACAGGCCAGTACATCAGGAGATGTGGAGGAGGCTGTAGGAGGGCAACAACCCAGCAGCAGGACCGCTACCTCCGCCTTTGTGCAAGGAGGATCAGGAGGAGCACTGCCAGAGCTCTGCAAAATGACCTCAGCAGGCCACAAATGTGCATGTGTCTGCTCAAACGGTCAGAAACAGACTCCATGAGGGTGGTATGAGGGCCCAACGTCCACAGGTGGGGGTTGTGCTTAAAGCCCAACATCGTGCAGGACGTTTGGCATTTGCCAGAGAACACCAAGATTGGCAAATTCGCCACTGGTGCCCTGTGCTCTTCACAGATGAAAGCAGGTTCACACTGAGCAGATGTGACAGCCGTGGAGAACGTTCTGCTGCCTGCAACATCCTCCAGCATGACCGGTTTGGCGGTGGGTCAGTCATGGTGTGGGGTGTCATTTCTTTGGGGGGCAGCACAGCCCTCAATGTGCTCTCCAGAGGTAGCCTGACTGCCATTAGGTACCGAGATGAGATCCTCAGATCCCTTGTGAGACCATATGCTGGTGCGGTTGGCCCTGGGTTCCTCCTAATGCAAGACAATGCTAGACCTCATGTGGCTGGAGTGTGTCAGCAGTTCCTGCAAGAGGAAGACATTGATGCTATGGACTGGCCCGCCCGTTCCCCAGACCTGAATCCAATTGAGCACATCTGGGACATCATGTCTCGCTCCATCCACCAACGCCACGTTGCACCACAGACTGTCCAGGAGTTGGCGGATGCTTTAGTCCAGGTCTGGGAGGAGATCCCTCAGGAGACCATCCGCCACCTCATCAGGAGCATGCCCAGGCATTGTAGGGAGGTCAAACAGGCACGTGGAGGCCACACACACTACTGAGCCTCATTTTGACTTGTTAAAAGGACATTACATCAAAGTTGGATCAGCCTGTAGTGTGGTTTTCCACTTTAATTTTGAGTGTGACTCCAAATCCAGACCTCCATGGGTTGCTAAATTTGATTTCCATTGATAATTTTTGTGATTTTGTTGTCAGCACATTCAACTATGTAAAGAAAAAAGTATTTAATACAAATATTTCATTCATTCAGATCTAGGATGTGTTATTTTAGTGTTCCCTTTATTTTTTTGAGCAGTGCATATTGTCACCCTTGCACTTTTCTTAACGTTATGATTGGTTGTAATTCCTGTGTAGTGTGTGTTAGTTAATACGTTGTTGATAATACACCTCATGGCCGGTAGGTTTTCGTTCTCGGTTTCCATTAAACAGCAGCTCCTGTTCAACCGTCTCTACTGCTAAGTTCGTGCGGCAGAATCGATTTCCGCGCTTATAAACCCAGGGTCGTTACAATATAGACCCGTTTCCAGCACATGACACACTGACGCCATGCACAGATGCGCGTTAGCTGCAGTAAGAAAGCCATGGACATCTGCTCAACAGACTACATTTACGTTATTACTTCTAAACAAAATAACTTTGTGCGGTTCTCATAAGCTTACAATTATGTTTTGATTATTGCTTCAACAGTC
Organism: Oncorhynchus clarkii lewisi; assembly: GCF_045791955.1. NCBI lineage: Eukaryota > Metazoa > Chordata > Actinopteri > Salmoniformes > Salmonidae > Oncorhynchus > Oncorhynchus clarkii. The sequence goes on along the minus strand of NC_092175.1, from coordinate 30,990,692 downwards.
GCTAAGATTATATTTGGTTGTGATCTTTGCAAAATAACTGCTGCATCAAAAATTGCTATCTACAACACTAACGCTCATTGACATAGGCTGTAGCAAAAGCTAGCTGAAGAGGCATTTTACTGGTTGAAGTGTTTAAAAAAAAGTATAATGCAGTTGATTTGTGATGATGATACAAACATATAAAACAGGACGTTCATACGAGCCTAAAATAAGCAGTAGTGTGAAATGCAACATGGACATAGTATTTTTTGTATGGCATTCTATATAATGTTAAACGCCCCAGAGTTCTGACAAACTTGCGCGCATCGCCCTCGTGCGGCAATATTTGTAAACACAGAAAGGGGTCTATACTTCGTTCCTCATTTACTCAAGTGTTTACTTTATTTGGCAGTTGCCTGTAGCTAGCTGGACTACGTCACTACAGCTATCGATTAACTACAGTCACAAATATGGTAGTGAGAGGAAGCCCTCTGGCTGGCAGTGAGAGAAGATTGAACGAGATGGATGTTAGCCAAAGAGTAATGTTCCTAAAGTCGCTTACTCGCTGGCTATACCGTCAATGGTTCGCAGCATCGATTCTCCACACAATGAATGAATTAAGACATATCGGGCAACATTAACTTAAATCGTTCGGCATCTTTTTCAAACCCCTAAATCAAATTTAGCTCCGACTCCGAGCTTTCAAAACAAGTCGAACGCGCCCATTGAAACAGACTGTCTGGAGACGATAAGGGCATGACGAATCAATCCCGGTCTCGTTAAAACAACCGGTGACTCAACGATTGATTACAAAGCCTGGAAGTGTTTGTGTGGTTGTACTTCGTGTGTACACCACAGGGTGTCGGTGTTGTATTAGAGTGTAATGAAAGATTATGATAACCAGCCCATAGCTAATGAAAGGTTTCCCCTTCCGTCTGTGTTATAATACTTCAGAAATGGAATATGGAAACCAGAAGTATTTTGCACTGTCAGACATGTATTGCATATTAAATGCCTTAACTGGCAATATTGGTAGTAAAAATGTTATTGAATACCACTCTGGTGTTTGTAGCCTTTATTTCCTCAGATACCCATGATTGTCTCTCATTTACTAGACTGGAGTTTTGTAAACGAAGATATAAACACATTCAGCTAGTGTTTGTCATGGGTATAAAACCAGATGATGGCTATATTTACCAAAGACTGTCCAAGGCATCAGAATACCATCTATATAACAAGACCCCGGCCAAAACAGCAGTGCCACAGGTAACTTCCACAAAGCTGTGAACAATCTGAGAGACAAAGCAAATAATGCATGCAGAGCAGAAATAGCCGATACCCGCTAATAATCAAAATCCAGAAAAGATCCGCTAAATTCTACAACCACATAAAAGGAAGCGATTCCCAAACCTTCCATAACAAAGCCATCAACTACAAAGAGAGGAACCTGGAGAAGTCCCCTAAGCAAGCTGATCCTGGGGCTCTGTTCATGAACACAAACAGACCCCACAGAGCCCTAAGACAGCAACACAATTAAACCCAACCACATCACGAGAAATCAAAAAGATCATTACTTGACACATTGGCAAGAATTAACAACAAAAAAACAGAGCAAACTAGAATGCTATTTGGCCCTAAACAGAGAGTACACATTGGCAGAATACCTGATCACTGTGACTGACCTATTGTGGCTTGCGAAAGTATTCACCCCCTTGGCATTTTTCCTATTTTGTTGCCTTACAAACTGGAATCAAAATAGATTGTTGGGTGTTTGTATCATTTGATATACACACTTTGAATATGCTAAATATTTTTTTTATTGTGAAACAAACAAGAAATAAGACAAAAAAAAACAGAAAACTTGAGCGTGCATAACTATTCACCCCCCCAAAGTCAATACTTTGTAGAGCCACCTTTTGCAGCAATTACAGCTGCAAGTCTCTTGGGGTATGTCTCTATAAGCTTGGCACATCTAGCCACTGGCCCATTGGCACATCTAGCTCATTCTCCAAGGCAAAACTTCTCCAGCTCTTTCAAGTTGGATGGGTTCCGCTGGTGTACAGCAACCTTTAAGTCATACCACAGATTCTCAATTGGATTGAGGTCTGGGCTTTGACTATGCCATTCCAAGACATTTAAATGTTTCCCCTTAAACCACTCGAGTGTTGCTTTAGCAGTATGCTTAGGGTCGTTGTCCTTTTGGAAGGTGAACCTCCATCCCAGTCTCAAATCTCTGGAAGACTGAAACAGGTTTCCCTCAAGGATTTCCCTGTATTTAGCGCCCTCCATCATTCCTTAAATTCTGACCAGTTTCCCAGTCCCTGCCAATGAATAACATCCCCACAGCATGATACTGCCACCACCGTGCTTCACTGTGGGGATGGTGTTATCAGGGTGATGAGAGGTGTTGGGTTTGCGCCAGACATAGCATTTTCCTTGATGGCCAAAAAGCTCAATTTTAGTCTCATCTGACCAGAGTACCTTCTTCCATATGTTTGGGGAGTCTCCCACATGCCTTTTGGCGAACACCAAATATGTTTGCTTATTTATTTTCTGGCAACTCTTCGTAAAGCCCAGCTCGGTGGAGTGTACGGCTTAAAGTGGTCCTATGAACAGATACTCCAATCTCTGCTGTGGAGCATTGCAGCTCCTTCAGGGTTATCTTTGGTCTCTTTGTTGCCTCTCTGATTAATGCCCTTCTTGCCTGGTCCGTGAGTTTTAGTGAGCGGCCCTATCTTGGTAGGTTTGTTGTGGTGCCATATTCTTTCCATTTTTTAATAATGGATTTAATGTTGCTCCATGGGATGTTCAAAGTTTCAGATATTTTTTTATAACCCAACCCTGATCTGTACTTCTCCACAACTTTGTCCCTGACCTATTTGGAGAGCTCCTTGGTCTTCATAGTCCCGCTTGGTTAGTGGTGCCCCTTGCTTAGTGGTGTTGCAGACTCTGGTTGCCTATCAGAACAGGTGTATATATACTGAGATCATGTGACAGATCATGAGACACTTAAATGAAGTCCACCTGTGTGCAATCTAAGTAATTATGTGACTTCTGTAGGTAATTGGTTGCACCAGATGCAATGTATTCTTCATTTAACTTTTGTTTATTATCTACTCCACCTGCTTTGGCAATGTTAACATATGTTTCCCATGCCAATAAAGCCTTAAACATCTCTCTCTCTCTCTCTCTCTCTCTCTCTCTCTCTCTCTCTCTCTCTCTCTCTCTAATAAACACACGGCAGAAATAATATAGTGTAGCACTGTAATCACCTTGGCAGCCTTAGTAAAATAAAAGCACTGCAATTGTATAACTGTAACGGCACTGTAATATTATAACAGCTGTAATAGTACTCATGGCCGTAACTATATTGAACACAAATATAAAGCAACGATCACAACGATTTTACTGAGTTACAGTACAAATCAGGAAATCAATCAATTTAAATATATTAATTAGGCCCTAATCTATGGATTTCACATGACTGGGCAGGGGCGCAGAAATGGGTGAGCCTGGGAGGGCATAGGCCTACCGACTTGGGAGAATGGCCCACCTGCTGCGGAGCCAGGCCCAGCCAATCAGAATGAGTTTTTCCCCAATAAAGGGCTTTAGTAGAGACATAAATACTCCTCGATTTCATCAGCTGTCCAGGTGGCTGGTCTCAGACGATCCCTCAAGTTAAGAAGCCAGACATGGAGGTCCTGGGCTGGCGTGGTTACATGTGGTCAGCGGTTGTGAGGCCGGTTGGACATACTGCATAATTCTCTAAAATGACGTTGGAGGCGGCTTATGGCAGAGAAATTAACATGACATTTTCTGGCAACAGCTCTGGTGGACATTCCTGCAGTCAGTATGCAAATTTCACACTCCCTCAAAACTTGAGACATCTGTGACAAAACTGCACATTTTAGAGTGGCCTTTTATTGTCCCCTGCAGAAAGTTCTTGATATGTCAGGTGGATGGATTATCTTGGCAAAGGAGACATGTTAACTAACAGGGATGTAAACAAATTTGGGCACAAAATGTGAGAAAATAAGCTTTTTGTGTGTATGGAAAATGTCTGGGATCTTTTATTTCAGCTCACGAAACATGGGACCAACACTTCACATGTTGCGTTTATATTTTTGTACAGTATGCAGTACCAGTCAGAAGTTTGGACACACCTACTCATTCCAGGGTTTTTCTTTATTTTTACTATTTTCTACATTGTAGAATAACAGTGAAGACATCAATCTATGAAGTAACACATATGGAATCATGTAGTAACCAAAAAAGTGTTAAACAAATCAAAATATATTTTATATTTGAGATTCTTCAAAGTAGCCACCCTTTGCCTTGATGACCGCTTTGCACACTCTTGGCATTCTCTCAACCAACTTCATGAGGTAGTCACCTGGAATGTATTTAAATTAACAGGTGTGCCTTGTTAAAAGTTAATTTGTGGAATTTATTTCCTTCTTTAATGCATTTGAGCCAATAAGTTGTGTTGTGCCGAGGTAGGGGTGGTATACAGAAAATAGCCCTATTTGGCAAAATTGTCCATATTATGGCAAAAATAGCTCAAATAAGCAAAGAGAAATGACAGTGCATCATTACTTTAGTTAAGACAGTCAATCCTTAAAATTTTGAGAACTTTGAAAGTTTCTTCAAGTGCAGTCGCAAAAACCATCAAACGCTATGATGAAATTGGCTCTCACGAGGACCGCCACAGGAAAAGAAAACCTGGATTTACCTCTGCTGCAGAGGATCATTTCATTAGAGTTAACTGCATCTCAGATTGCAGGCCAAATAAATGCTTCACAGAGTTCAAGTAACAGACATATCTCAACATCAACTGTTCAGAGGAGACTGTGTGAATCAGACCTCCATGGTCGAATTGCTGCAAATAAACTACTACTAAAGGACACCAATAATAAGAAGAGACTTGCTTGGGCCAAGAAACACGAGCAATGGACATTAGACAGGTACAAATCTGTCCTCTGGTCTGATGAGTCCAAATTTTTGATTTTTGGTTCCAACCGCTGTGTCGTTGTGAGACGCAGAGTAGATGAACGGATTATCACCACGTGTGCTTCCCACCATGAAGCAAGGTGCACTTAACCAGCATGGATACCACAGCATTCTGCAGCGATACACCATTGTTTTTCAACAGAACAATGACCCCACACACCTCCAGGCTGTATAAGGGCTCTTTGACCAAGAAGGATGGTGATGGGTTTCCCTTTGTAGTCTGTAATTGTTTCCAAGCCCTGCCACATCTGACGAGCGCCAGAGCCGGTGTAGTAGGATTCAATCTTAGTCCTGTATTGACGCTTTGCTTGTTTGATGGTTTGTCTGAGGGCATAGCAGGATTTGTTATAGGCGTCTGGATTATTGTCCCGCTCCTTGAAGCGGCAGCTCTAGCCTTTAGCTCAATGCGGATGTTGCCTGTAATCCATGGCTTCTGGTTGGGATATGTATGTACGGTCACTGTGGGGATGACGTCGTTGATGCACTTATTGATGAAGCCGATGACTGAGGTGCTATACTCTTCAATGCCATTGGATGAATTCCGGAACATATTCCAGTCTGTGCTAGAAAAACAGTCCTGTGGCATAGCATCCGCGTCATCTGACCACTTCTGTATTGAGCGAGTCACTGGTACTTCCTGTTTTAGTTTTTGCTTGTAAGCAAGAATAAGGAGGATAGAATTATGGTCAGATTTGCCAAATGGAGGGCGGGGGAGAGCTTTGTATGCATCTCTATGTGTGGAGTAAAGGTGACCTAGAATTATTTTCCCTCTGGTTGCACATGTGACATGCTGGTAAAAATTTGGTAAAACTGATTTAAGTTTGCCTGCATTAAAGTGCCCGGCTACTAGGAGCGCCGCTTCTGTGTGAGCATTTTCTTGTTTGCTTATGGCCTTATAGAGCTGGTTGAGTGCGGTCTTAGTTCCAGCATCTGTCTGTGGTGGTAAATAGATGAATACGAATAATAAAGATGAGCACTCTCTTGGTAGATAGTGTGGTCTACAGTATATCGTAAGGTACTCGATGCAAGCAATACCTCGAGACTTCTTTTAATATTAGACATCGCACATCAGCTGCTACTGGCGAAAAGACACACAACCCCACCCCTCGTCTTACCAGAGGTAGCTTCTCTGTTCTGCCTGTGTATTGAAAGTTCCTCTAGCTCTATATTGTCCGTGTCGTTGTTCAGCCATGACTCGGTGAAACATAAGATTTTACAGTTCTTAATGTCCCGTTGGTAGGATAATCGTAATCGTAGGTCATCCATTTTATTTTCCAATGATTGCATGTTAGCAAGTAGAATTGATGGCAATGGGAGTTTACTCATTCGCCTACAGATTCTCAAAAGACAGCCTGAGCCTCATCCTCTTTTCCTCCGTCTTTTCTTCACGCAAAAGGCGGGGATCTGGGTCTGTTCCCGGGAGAGCAGTATATCTTTCTCGTTGGACTTTTGTAAAAAGCTTCTTCCAGTCCGTCGTGAGTAAAAAGCTTCTTCCAGTCCGTCGTGAGTAAAAAGCTTCTTCCAGTCCGTTGTGAGTAAAAAGCTTCTTCCAGTCCGTTATGAGTAAAAAGCTTCTTCCAGTCCGTTGTGAGTAAAAAGCTTCTTCCAGTCCGTCCTGAGTAAAAAGCTTCTTCCAGTCCGTTGTGAGTAAAAAGCTTCTTCCAGTCCGTTATGAGTAAAAAGCTTCTTCCAGTCCGTTGTGAGTAAAAAGCTTCTTCCAGTCCGTCGTGAGTAAAAAGCTTCTTCCAGTCCGTCGTGAGTGAAAAGCTTCTTCCAGTCCGTTGTGAGTAAAAAGCTTCTTCCAGTCCGTCGTGAGTAATCCCAGTTCTGATGTCCAGAAGATCTTATGGGCCATCAAGTCCTGGCTGAACCCTATGTCAGTCACAGCCACAAACAACTCATTTTAAAAAAAATGTTTAAAAAAAAATGTTTACCCCCTTTTTTGTGGTATCCAATTGTCAGTAGTTACTGTCTTGTCTCATTGCTACAACTCCCGCACAGACTCGGGAGAGGCAAAGGTCAAGAGCCATGCGTCCTCCGAAACAACCCAACCAAGCCGCACTGCTTCTTAACATAGCGCACATCCAACCTGGAAGCCAGCTGCACCAATGTGTCGGAGGAAACACAGTACACCTAGCGACCTGGTCAGCGTGCACTGTGCCCGGCCCGCCACAGGAGTTGCTAGTGCACGATGAGGCAAGGATATCCCTGCCGGCCAAACCCTCCCTAACCCGGACAACGCTAGGCCAATTGTGCACCGCCCCATGGGCCTCCCGGCCGCGGCCGGCTGCGACAGAGCCTGGGTTCGAACACAGAGTCTCTGTTGGCACAGCTAGCACTGCAATGCAGTGCGCCACCACTGCGCCACCCGGGAGGCCCCACTAACAACTAATTTGCCTGGAATCCTTACATCATAACAGATCCCACCGGGACTTTCATCACGCACACCTGTCCCCTATTCCCACTGATTAGTATTTGTATATATGTGATTTTGGTTTCCATTGGGGGTAAATTATTGTTACTATGTCCGTTGGTGCCCGTGCTGTGTGTTTTGGCTTTCGTTTTGGCTTTCGTGCCATTGTGGATTGCGCAGATGATTACGGGTCTCGTCCCGTGGGTTAATCATTGTGCGCTTGTGTTATTTATTTGAGGTACTCCTCACTCTTTTGTTTTGGGTTTCTACCCTGTGTTTTGTTATGTGTTTGTTTGGTCTTCGTCCCCGTGCCTTTACATGGCACGCCATCATTTTGGGTAAAATAAAAAACACTATTACACCTTCCTGCGCCTGTCTCCCGAATCATTCATACCAATGTGACAGGTTTCATGGCTGTAGCACATTCGGAGATCGAGTTATAGCCAGCTATAAAAAACGATTCTGGGATTTTAAACAAAAAACACGTTATTTTTGTCTTAGAGGGACAATATAAATATGAAAGGTGAGTTCCTAAAGAGTTCAGGAAGACAAGCTAGAGCTTTGTGAGACATTTACAGCGATGAGAGCAGATGTTTTGATCAAGAGAGACCTTTAGAAAATATGCACATTTTCTCTAACACTAAATATACAAATATGTATTTTACAGTTATAAAAAGGTGAAATATTATAGTTAGTCATTTGTTTTATTGATTATGCTATAATTAGAAAAAAATACAAGTCATTTCAAGCCTTATTCATAGTTTTATTTCATGTTTACATAGTTTATTTGTCATTTTTATATTGTGTACTTGAGCTTGTGTCCTCAAAAGTGACTACATCTCAGCAATTGATAACTATTTTTACCAGAAAGGTGAGATTTGAACCTTTCTTGGAGTATGCAGCTTTACTAGTTATTGTTTATGGCCGTCTCATGATAAATAATTACTTTTGGGGGTTCGTAGATTTAATTTAGTTACATTTAAGATATTTTAAACCAAGACAAGCCATTCATTTATCATTACTTTAGAAGGCTCAGATAACCATCTGTGTGTATGCGCCTTTTCTCTCCTGCTTCTGCAGGACTTTTATGGATCCAGAAGTGACTGTCGTGACTGTCACAACTGCAACCTAACTATTTAACATCACTGAGTGAGTAATTATTGGATATTCACTGTGAATTGAACTATGAATACTACTCCAGTCTTCCTGTTATTGTGTGCTACTAGGTCTGCTTTTATGGCAGCTTTGTTATATTCAGGTACCCTGACTCGGAAACAGTGTGGCAGCTCTACCCACCTGGAGGCCTGGAATTGGCTGGTATCTGCAGAGGAGGAAGCCCTGCAAAGAGGGAAGATTAATTTGTGTTCACATGACACCTACCTGAGGTCCTCTTGTGTGTTTCAGTCTTGAAGCAACGCTGCCACCGCTGCTGATTCCTTGTCTCGCTACCAGAGTCTGTCTGACGACAGTGGAGCTGCAGGCCACTGACGTCACCAGGCAATGTTCCCACACCTCAGCTGAGCAGAGGATCCAATACAACAAACCATGCAGTATATCCTCAACGGTATAGCGTTTCTCTTTTATATTCTCCTCTACATTTGGATTGACACTGGTGCTTGTGTGCATCTAAGATGTTTTATGAGCTTTGATGAGTGGCATAACCGTGTGGCTTTAGAAGTATAACACACAAACCTTTGATAATGCTATCCATGAATCTTACATACAGTACTGTTTTCTAAAAGTTATTATTAAAGCTGTTGATGGTCCCTTTCCCACAGAAAACAATCCAACTGGTAACTCTGATTTGGACTACTGGGTTCTGTCATAACACCCACACTGTGATGAAAGCTCCTAGATATTTGTATTTTGTATTTATTTATCTCACCTTTATTTAACCAGGTAGGCTAGTTGAGAACAAGTTCTCATTTACAACTGCGACCTGGCCAAGATAAAGCAAAGCAGTTCGACACAAACAACAACACAGAGTTACACATGGAGTAAAACAAACATACAGTCAATAATACAGTAGAAAAAATAAGTCTATATACAATGTATACATATATACAATATATATAATGTAGTCTATATACAATATGGAATTCCTTGTTAACAAACTATAGTTTTGGCAAGTCGGTTAGGACATCTACTTTGTGCATGACACAGGTAATTTTTCTAACAATTGCTAATTGACATCATTTGAGTCAACTGGAGGTGTACCTGTGGATGTATTTTAAGGCCTACCTTCCAACTCAGGGCCTCAAGGCCCCTCTTGACATCATGGGTAAATCAAAATAAATCAGCCAAGACCTCAGAAAAAAATTGTAGACCTGGTTCATCATTGGGAGCAATTTATAAACGCCTGAAGGTACCACGTAAATCTGTACAAACAATAGTATGCAAGTATAAACACCATGGGTCTATGCAGCCGTCATACCGCTCAGAAAGGAGACGCGTTCTGTCTCCTAGAGATGAATGTACTTTGGTGCAAAAAGTGCAAATCAATCCCAGAACAACAGCAAAGGACCTTGTGAAGATGCTGGAGGAAACAGGTACAAAGTATCTATATCCACAGTAAAACAAGTCCTATATTGATATAACCTGAAAGGCCGCTCAGCAAGGAAGAAGCCACTGCTCCAAAACCGCCAGAAAAAAGACAGACTACGGTTTGCAATTGCACATGGGGACAAAGATCACACTTTTTGGAGAAATGTCCTCTGGTCTGATGAAATGAAAATCGAACTGTTTGGCCATAATGACCATTGTTATCTTTGGAGGAAAAAGGGGGAGGCTTGCAAGCGTAAGAGCACCATCGTAACCGTAAAGCACGGGGGTGGCAGCATCATGTTGTGGGGGTGCTTTGCTGCAGGAGGGACTGGTGCACTTCACATAATAGATGACATCACGAGGGAGGATAATTAGGTGGCTATATTGATGCAACATCTCAAGACATCAGTCAGGAAGTTAAAGCTTGGTTGCAAATGGGTCATCCAAATGGACAATGACCCCAAGCATACTTCCAAAGTTGTGGCAAAATGGCTTAAGGACAACAAAGTCAAGGTATTGGAGTGGCAAAGAGGCCTACAAACCTGACTCAGTTACACCAGCTCCGTCAGGAGGAATGGGCCAAAATTCACCCAACTTATTGTGGGAAGCATGTGGAAGGCTGCCCAAAACGTTTGACCCAAATTAAACAATTTAAAGGCAATGCAACCAAATACTAATTGAGTGTATGTAAACTTCTGACCCACTGGGAATGTGATGAAAGAAATAAAAGCTGAACTAAATAATTATCTCTACTATTATTCTGACATTTCACATTCTAAAAATAAAGTGGTGATCCTAACTGACCTAAGACAGGGAATTTTTACTTGGATTAAATGTCAGGAATTGTGAAAAACTGAGTTTAAATGTATTTGGCTAAGGTGTATGTAAACTTCTGACATCAACTGTATGTGATAACCTTTGTATGCTTGCAATGCGCAATGATGGAAAAGTACTGGGTAATGGAGATGTACTGCTTTAGTTCTCAGGATGAGAAGTGTCTGCACCTGCTGATAGTCACACAGCCTCAATGCCGAGATAGTAGAGTGACAAACCACAGTCTAGACATGTTTTCTCATCTTAGATACTTTGTATCTAATCCAATGCAACAATGTTAAGATATGATTGACGGTAGGTTGTATAAAGAGTGTTGTCTCCTGTTTCGCCACACAGATCTTTACTTTGACTACTGAGGTATTCTGTATGTGAATCTCTGTCTGCAATTGCATTTTATTACTAAAGAGTTTTATACCAAGGTTCCTGTGTCTGTGTCATCTATCTGGAAGACTGATTGTTAAAGGAAACGTACACCCCCCCATGCAAAGGACCACCCAACAACTCCTTTCCCCTGTCTCTCCTGTCCTCTCTGTCACTCCTCTCTCCTGTCCTCTCTGTCACTCCTCTCCTCTGTCACTCCTCTCCCCTGTCTCTCCTGTTCTCTCTGTCACTCCTCTCCCCTGTCTCTCCTGTCCTCTCTGTCACTCCTCTCCTCTCTATCACTTCTCCCCTATCACTCCTCTCCCCTGTCTCTCCTGTCCTCTCTGTCACTCCTCTCCCCTGTCTCTCCTGTCCTCTCTGTCACTCCTCTCCTCTCTGTCACTTCTCCCCATCACTCCTCTCCCCTGTCTCTCCTGTCCTCTCTGTCACTCCTCTCCCCTGTCTCTCCTGTCCTCTCTGTCACTCCTCCCCCTGTCTCTCCTATCCTCTCTGTCACTCCTCTCCCCTGTCTCTCCTGTCCTCTCTGTCACTCCTCTCCCCTGTCTCTCCTGTCCTCTCTGTCACTCCTCTCCCCTGTCTCTCCTGTCCTCTCTGTCTCTCCTCTCCCCTGTCTCTCCTGTCCTCTCTGTCACTCCTCTCCCCTGTCTCTCCTGTCCTCTCTGTCACTCCTCTCCCCTGTCTCTCCTGTCCTCTCTGTCACTCCTCTCCCCTGTCTCTCCTGTCCTCTCTGTCACTCCTCTCCCCTGTCTCTCCTGTCCTCTCTGTCACTCCTCTCCCCTGTCTCTCCTGTCCTCTCTGTCACTCCTCTCTCCTGTCCTCTCTGTCACTCCTCTCCCCTGTCTCTCCTGTCCTCTCTGTCACTCCATTGAGGCATTGAGGAATGCCGAGATAGTAGAGTGACAAACCACAGTCTAGACATGTTTTCTCATCTTAGATACTTTGTATCTAATCCAATGCAACAATGTTAAGATATGATTGACGGTAGGTTGTATAAAGAGTGTTGTCTCCTGTTTCGCCACACAGATCTTTACTTTGACTACTGAGGTATTCTGTATGTGAATCTCTGTCTGCAATTGCATTTTATTACTAAAGAGTTTTATACCAAGGTTCCTGTGTCTGTGTCATCTATCTGGAAGACTGATTGTTAAAGGAAACGTACATCCCCCCATGCAAAGGACCACCCAACAACTCCTTTCCCCTGTCTCTCCTGTCCTCTCTGTCACTCCTCTCTCCTGTCCTCTCTGTCACTCCTCTCCTCTCTGTCACTCCTCTCCCCTGTCTCTCCTGTTCTCTCTGTCACTCCTCTCCCCTGTCTCTCCTGTCCTCTCTGTCACTCCTCTCCTCTCTATCACTTCTCCCCTATCACTCCTCTCCCCTGTCTCTCCTGTCCTCTCTGTCACTCCTCTCCCCTGTCTCTCCTGTCCTCTCTGTCACTCCTCTCCTCTCTGTCACTTCTCCCCATCACTCCTCTCCCCTGTCTCTCCTGTCCTCTCTGTCACTCCTCTCCCCTGTCTCTCCTGTCCTCTCTGTCACTCCTCCCCCTGTCTCTCCTATCCTCTCTGTCACTCCTCTCCCCTGTCTCTCCTGTCCTCTCTGTCACTCCTCTCCCCTGTCTCTCCTGTCCTCTCTGTCACTCCTCTCCCCTGTCTCTCCTGTCCTCTCTGTCTCTCCTCTCCCCTGTCTCTCCTGTCCTCTCTGTCACTCCTCTCCCCTGTCTCTCCTGTCCTCTCTGTCACTCCTCTCCCCTGTCTCTCCTGTCCTCTCTGTCACTCCTCTCCCCTGTCTCTCCTGTCCTCTCTGTCACTCCTCTCCCCTGTCTCTCCTGTCCTCTCTGTCACTCCTCTCCCCTGTCTCTCCTGTCCTCTCTGTCACTCCTCTCTCCTGTCCTCTCTGTCACTCCTCTCCCCTGTCTCTCCTGTCCTCTCTGTCACTCCTCACACCTGTCTCTCCTGTCCTCTCTGTCACTCCTCTCCCCTGTCTCTCCTGTCCTCTCTGTCACTCCTCTCCCCTGTCTCTCCTGTCCTCTCTGTCACTCATCTCCCCCGTCTCTCCTGTCCTCTCTGTCACTCCTCTCCCCTGTCTCTCCTGTCCTCTCTGTCACTCCTCTCCACTGTCTCTCCTGTCCTCTCTGTCACTCCTCTCCCCTGTCTCTCCTCTCCTCTCTGTCACTTCTCCCCTGTCTCTCCTGTCCTCTCTGTCACTCCTCTCCCCTGTCTCTCCTATCCTCTCTGTCACTCCTCTCCCCTGTCTGTCCTATCCTCTCTGTCACGCCTCTCCTCTCTATCACTTCTCCCCTATCACTCCTCTCCCCTGTCTCTCCTGTCCTCTCTGTCACTCCTCTCCTCTCTATCACTTCTCCCCTATCACTCCTCTCCCCTGTCTCCCCTGTCCTCTCTGTCACTCCTCTCCCCTGTCTCTCCTGTCCTCTCTGTCACTCCTCTCCCCTGTCTCTCCTGTCCTCTCTGTCACTCCTCTCCCCTGTCTCTCCTGTCCTCTCTGTCACTCCTCCCCCTGTCTCTCCTATCCTCTCTGTCACTCCTCTCCCCTGTCTCTCCTGTTCTCTCTGTTACTCCTCTCCCCTGTCTCTCCTGTCCTCTCTGTCACTCCTCTCCCCTGTCTCTCCTGTCCTCTCTGTCACTCCTCTCCCCTGTCTCTCCTGTCCTCTCTGTCACTCCTCTCCCCTGTCTCTCCTGTCCTCTCTGTCACTCCTCTCCCCTGTCTCTCCTGTCCTCTCTGTCACTCCTCTCCCCTGTCTCTCCTGTCCTCTCTGTCACTCCTCCCCCTGTCTCTCCTATCCTCTCTGTCACTCCTCTCCCCTGTCTCTCCTGTTCTCTCTGTTACTCCTCTCCCCTGTCTCTCCTGTCCTCTCTGTCACTCCTCTCCCCTGTCTCTCCTGTCCTCTCTGTCACTCCTCTCCCCTGTCTCTCCTGTCCTCTCTGTCACTCCTCTCCCATGTCTCTCCTGTCCTCTCTGTCACTCCTCTCCCCTGTCTCTCCTGTCCTCTCTGTCACTCCTCTCCCCTGTCTCTCCTGTCCTCTCTGTCACTCCTCTCCCCTGTCTCTCCTGTCCTCTCTGTCACTCCTCCCCCTGTCTCTCCTATCCTCTCTGTCACTCCTCTCCCCTGTCTCTACTGTTCTCTCTGTCACTCCTCTCCCCTGTCTCTCCTGTCCTCTCTGTCACTCCTCTCCCCTGTCTCTCCTGTCCTCTCTGTCACTCCTCTCCCCTGTCTCTCCTGTCCTCTCTGTCACTCCTCTCCCCTGTCTCTCCTGTCCTCTCTGTCACTCCTCTCCCCTGTCTCTCCTGTCCTCTCTGTCACTCCTCTCCCCTGTCTCTCCTGTCCTCTCTGTCACTCCTCTCCCCTGTCTCTCCTGTCCTCTCTGTCACTCCTCTCCCCTGTCTCTCCTGTCCTCTCTGTCACTCCTCTCTCCTGTCCTCTCTGTCACTCCTCTCCCCTGTCTCTCCTGTCCTCTCTGTCACTCCTCTCCCCTGTCTCTCCTGTCCTCTCTGTCACTCCTCTCCCCTGTCTCTCCTGTCCTCTCTGTCACTCCTCTCCCCTGTCTCTCCTGTCCTCTCTGTCACTCCTCTCCCCTGTCTCTCCTGTCCTCTCTGTCACTCCTCTCTCCTGTCCTCTCTGTCACTCCTCTCCCCTGTCTCTCCTGTCCTCTCTGTCACTCCTCTCCCCTGTCTCTCCTGTCCTCTCTGCCACTCCTCTCCCCTGTCTCTCCTGTCCTCTCCGTCACTCCTCTCCCCTGTCTCTCCTGTCCTCTCTGTCACTCCTCTCCTCTCTGTCACTTCTCCCCATCACTCCTCTCCTCTCTGTCACTTCTCCCCATCACTCCTCTCCTCTCTGTCAATCCTCTCCCCTGTCTCTCCTGTCCTCTCTGTCACTCCTCTCCCCTGTCTCTCCTGTCCTCTCTGTAACTCCTCTCCTCTCTGTCACTTCTCCCCATCACTCCTCTCCCTGTCTCTCCTATCCTCGCTGTCACTCCTCTCCTCTCTGTCACTTCTCCCCATCACTCCTCTCCTCTCTGTCACTCCTCTCCCCTGTCTCTCCTGTCCTCTCTGTCACTCCTCTCCCCTGTCTCTCCTGTCCTCTCTGTCACTCCTCTCCCCTGTCTCTCCTGTCCTCTCTGTCACTCCTCTCCCCTGTCTCTCATGTCCTCTCTGTCACTCCTCTCCTCTCTGTCACTTCTCCACATCACTCCTCTCCCTGTCTCTCCTCTCCTCTCTGTCACTCCTCTCCTCTCTGTCACTTCTCCCCATCACTCCTCTCCTCTCTGTCACTCCTCTCCCCTGTCTCTCCTGTCCTCTCTATCACTCCTCTCCCCTGTCTCTCCTGTCCTCTCTGTCACTCCTCTCCCCTGTCTCTCCTGTCCTCTCTGTCACTCCTCTCCCCTGTCTCTCCTGTCCTCTGTCACTCCTCTCCTCTCTGTCACTTCTCCCCATCACTCCTCTCCCCTGTCTCTCCTGTCCTCTCTGTCACTCCTCTCCCCTGTCTCACCTGTCCTCTCTGTCACTCCTCTCCTCTCTGTCACTCCTCTCCCCTGTCTCTCCTGTCCTCTCTGTCACTCCTCCCCCTGTCTCTCCTGTCCTCTCTGTCACTCCTCTCCCCTGTCTCTCCTGTCCTCTCTGTCACTCTTCTCCTCTCTGTCACTCCGCTCCTCTCTGTCACTTCTCCCCATCACTCCTCTCCCCTGTCTCTCCTGTCCTCTCTGTCACTCCTCTCCCCTGTCTCTCCTGTCCTCTCTGTCACTCCTCTCCCCTGTCTCTCCTGTCCTCTCTGTCACTCCTCTCCCCTGTCTCTCCTGTTCTCTCTGTCACTCCTCTCCTCTGTCTCTCCTGTCCTCTCTGTCACTTCTCTCCCCTGTCTCTCCTGTCCTCTCTGTCACTCCTCTCCCCTGTCTCTCCTGTGCTCTCTGTCACTCCTCTCCCCTGTCTCTCCTGTCCTCTCTGTCACTCCTCTCCCCTGTCTCTCCTGTCCTCTCTGTCACCCCTCTCCTCTCTGTCACTTCTCCCCTGTCTCTCCTGTCCTCTCTGTCACTCCTCTCCCCTGTCTCTCCTGTCCTCTCTGTCACTCCTCTCCCCTGTCTCTCCTGTCCTCTCTGTCACTCCTCTCCTCTCTGTCACTTCTCCCCTATCACTCCTCTCCCCTGTCTCTCCTATCCTCTCTGTCACTCCTCTCCCCTGTCTGTCCTATCCTCTCTGTCACTCCTCTCCTCTCTATCACTTCTCCCCTATCACTCCTCTCCCCTGTCTCTCCTATCCTCTCTGTCACTCCTCTCCTCTCTATCACTTCTCCCCTATCACTCCTCTCCCCTGTTTCTCCTGTCCTCTCTGTCACTCCTCTCCCCTGTCTCTCCTGTCCTCTCTGTCACTCCTCTCTCCTGTCCTCTCTGTCACTCCTCTCCTCTCTGTCACTTCTCCCCTGTCTCTCCTGTCCTCTCTGTCACTCCTCTCCTCTCTATCACTTCTCCCCTATCACTCCTCTCCCCTGTCTCTCCTGTCCTCTCTGTCACTCCTCTCCCCTGTCACTCCTCTTCTCTCTGTCACTCCTCTCTCCTGCCCTCTCTGTCACTCCTCTCCCCTGTCTCTCCTGTCCTCTCTGTCACTCCTCTCCCCTGTCTCTCCTATCCTCTCTGTCACTCCTCCCCCCTGTCTCTCCTGTCCTCTCTGTCACTCCTCTCCCCTGTCTCTCCTGTCCTCTCTGTCACTCCTCTCTCCTGTCCTCTCTGTCACTCCTCTCCCCTGTCTCTCCTGTCCTCTCTGTCACTCCTCTCTCCTGTCTCTCCTGTCCTCTCTGTCACTCCTCTCCCCTGTCTCTCCTGTCCTCTCTGTCACTCCTCTCCCCTGTCTCTCCTGTCCTCTCTGTCACTCCTCTCCCCTGTCTCTCCTGTCCTCTCTGTCACTCCTCTCCCCTGTCTCTCCTGTCCTCTCTTCACTCCTCTCCTCTCTGTCACTTCTCCCCTGTCTCTTCTGTCCTCTCTGTCACTCCTCTCCCCTGTCTCTCCTGTCCTCTCTGTCACTCCTCTCCCCTGTCTCTCCTGTCCTCTCTGTCACTCCTCTCCTCTCTGTCACTTCTCCCCTGTCTCTCCTGTCCTCTCTGTCACTCCTCTCCCCTGTCTCTCCTGTCCTCTCTGTCACTCCTCTCTCCTGTCCTCTCTGTCACTCCTCTCCTCTCTATCACTTCTCCCCATCACTCCTCTCCCCGGTCTCTCCTGTCCTCTCTGTCACTCCTCTCCCCTGTCTCTCCTGTCCTCTCTGTCACTCCTCTCCCCTGTCTCTCATGTCCTCTCTGTCACTCCTCTCCTCTCTATCACTTCTCCCCTATCACTCCTCTCCCCTGTCTCTCCTGTCCTCTCTGTCACTCCTCTCCTCTCTGTCACTTCTCCCCTATCACTCCTCTCCCCTGTCTCACCTGTCCTCTCTGTCACTCCTCTCCCCTGTCTCTCCTGTCCTCTCTGTCACTCCTCTCCCCTGTCTCTCCTGTTTTTATTTGATTTATTTCACCTTTATTTAACAAGGCAAGTCAGTTAAGAACAAATTCTTATTTACAATGGCGGCCTACCAAAAGGCAAAAAGCCTCCTGCGGGGACGGGGACTGGGATAAAAACAATAATACACAAGTAATAATATAGGACAAAACACACATCATGACAAGAGAGACAACACAACACTACATAAAGAGAAACCTAAGACAACAACATAGCATGGCAACACATGACAAGACACCATGATAGCAACACAACATGACAACAACATGGTAGCAACACAACATGGCAGCACCACAACATGGTAGCAGTACAAACATGGTACAAACATTATTGGGCACAGACAACAGCACAAAGGGCAGCACAACATCCCACAAAGCAACTGTCAGTAAGAGTGTCCATGATTGAATCTTTGAATGGAGAGATTGAGATTAAACTGTCCAGTTTGTTGCAGCTCGTTCCAGTCGCTAGCTGCAGCGAACTGAAAAACGAGCGATCCAGGGATATGTGTGCTTTGGGGACATATTAACAGAATGTGACTGGCAGACTGGGTGTTGTATGTGGAGGATGAGGGCTGCAGTAGATATCTCAGATAGAGGGGAGTGAGGCCTAAGAGGGTTTTATGAATAAGCATCAACCAGTGGGTCTACAGAGATGAACAGTTTACAGAGGAGTATAGACTGTGATGATGTGTCCTATAAGGAGCATTGGTGGCAAATCTGATGGCCAAATGGTAAAGAACATCTAGCCACTCGAGAGCACCCTCAGCTGCCAATCTATAAATTACGTCTCCATAGTCTAGCATGGGTAGGATGGTCATCTGTTTCAGGGTTAGTTTGACAGCTGGGGTGAAAGAGGAGCGATTACGATCGAGGTAACCAAGTCTAGATTATATTTAGCCTGCAGCTTTGAGATGTGCTGAGAGAAGGACAGTGTATGTCTAGCCATTCTCCCAAGCACTTGTATGAGGTGACTACCTCTAAACCCTCAGAGGCAGAAATCACACTATTATTATTATTCTTACCAAACCACATTAACTTTTGAAGGAGCTCAGAACAAGGTTAAGGGCAGAGGAATATTGTTGGACACTAAGAAAGCTTTGTTGTACAGTGTTTAACATAAAATCCGGGGAGGGGCCAGCTGAGTATAAGACTGCAGACTCTCGTCTGCATATACATGGATGAGAGAGCTTCCTACTGCCTGAGCTATGTTGTTGATGTACATTGAGATGAGCGTGGGGCCTAGGATCGAGCCTTGGGGTACACCCTTGGTGACAGGCAGTGGCTGAGACAGCAGATGTTCTGACTTTTTACACAGCACTCTTTGAGAGTTAGCAAACCAGGCCAAAGACCCCTCAGAGACAACAATTATCCTTAGCCGTCCCACAATAATGAAATGGTCTACCGTATCAAAATCTTTGGCCAAGTCAATAAAAATAGCAGCACAGAATCAAGGGCTCACAGAATCAAGGGCTTAGAATCAAGGGCAATGGTGACAGCATTGAGGACCTTTAAGGTTGGAGTGACATGGAAACTGGATTTTACACCAGAGAGAATACTATAGACATCAAGAAAGCCAGTCAGTTGATTATTGACAGGTTTTTCCAACATTTTTGATGAACAGGGCAAAATAGAAATAGGCCTATAACAGTTAGTATCAGCTTGATCTTCCCCTTTAAATAAAGGACAAACCGTGGCTGCCTTCCAAGCAATGGGAACCTCCCCAGAAAGGAGAGACAGGTTAAAAAGGTCAGAGATAGGCTTGGTGATGATAGGGGCAGCAACCTTAAAGAAGAAAGGGTCTAAACCATCTGACCCAGATGTTTTTTGGGGGGTCAAGTTTATGGAGCTCCTTTAGCACCTCGGACTGACTGACTGCCTGCAGGGATAAGAGGGAGGAGCATCGGGGCTAGTCGCATTAGAAGGAGTCGGAGATAAGGAAATGTTGGGTGGGCAAGGAGGCATGGCTGAGTCAAATAGGAATCCTGACTTAATAAAGTGGTGTTTAACTTCTCTAGGATAGGGGGCAGCATTTGGAATTTTGGAAGAAAAGCATGCCCAAATTCAACTGCCTCCTACTCATCCCCAGAAGATAAGGTATGCATATTATTATTATTATTGGATAGAAAACACTCTGAAGTTTCTAAAACGGTTTGAATCATGTCTGTGAGTATAAAATAACTTATGTAGCAGGCGACACCCCGAGGACAAACCATTCAGATAGTTTTTTTTTTGAGGTCACTCTCTTTTCAATGGGTTGAGGTTATTCCTTTGTGTAATGAAGAATTACGGGCATCTTGAATGAGGGTCACTTCATGTGTACTGTTTGATAGAGGCGCATGACCAGAAAGCATGCTTCAGTTTGTTTTCTTCCTGTATTGAACACAGATCATCCCGTCTTCAATTTGATTGATTATTTACTTTAAAAAATACTTAAGTTGTATTACAAAAGTAATTTGAAATGTTTTGGCAAAGTTTACAGGTAACTTTTGAGATATTTTGTAGTCACGTTGCGCAAGTTGGAACTGGTGTTTGTCTGGATCAAACGCGCCAAATAAATGGACATTTTGGATATACGGTGGGGCAAAAAAGTATTTAGTCAGACACCAATTGTGCAAGTTCTCCCACTTAAAAAGATGAGAGAGGCCTGTAATTTTCATCATAGGTACACTTCAACTATGACAGACAAAATGAGGAAAAAAATCCAGAAAATCCCATTGTAGGATTTTTTATGAATTTATTTGCAAATTATGGTGTGATAGGCTGTGAGAGACTCCTGCCATTTGTTGGGCTCAAAGGCTTCGACACCTTTCACGTCACACCTCAGTGCTAATTGAAGTTGTATCTGGTCTGTCTCAGTTCCAGGTTGGATGGTGTCCTCAGGTCTCTGCTGTTTGTTTGCTTAGAAAATGAATCCTTGGTAGTAGTAATCCTTCCAGGTAATTTTGTCAAAAAATTAGGTTGTAGGTTTGGAGTTTTGAATCTGGAGTGAAGGTTATGCTGTGGGTGGTAGCATCCTGTATATGTCCCTGCCAAAAAATCCAAGTTGATCTAACTCCAAATCTATCTTTTTGTAAAAAAGAACATGCTGAAAAATGTGAAAGCTCACATGCCTCTCTCTCTCTCTCTCTCTCTCTCTCTGTCTCTCTCTCTCACTCTCTCTCTATCTACAGCACATGGACACAACTGTGTCTGACTTAATGAGGTAGTCTGGTCACAATAATTGCCATCCAATATACAGTATTTTTACACTCATGCTTGGGGAAACCCCTTGTCACACCTAGTAACTCCTCCTTTAGGCTGATGATATCCATGCCCTGTTGATGGACACTATACCCTCAGACGTAGAGAACAGGGATCACCAGATCAGCTCATTAAGCTGTCCAATCCCTGGAGGGGACAACAGACATTGCTCAATTGCTCAATTTTAATGCACAACCCTTTAACAATTTGTGTGTATTTCTTAGAAGCTGGCAGGTTAGTTGTGGGCTGTACTGCGCAACAAACAGTTTCATTGCTTATCTGCTCATAATTAGTTATCAGTTAGTTATTACATATGACCAGACGCCTCACAAGTCCTCAACTGGCAGCTTCATTAAATAGTACCCGCAAAACACCAGTCTCAATGTCAACAGTGAAGAGGCGACTCCGGGATGCTGGGCTTCTAGGCAGAGTTGTAAAGCAAAAGATGTCTTGGCAGGGGTTAGAAAGGCTGGACCCCCTAATTGAGTGCACACGCTTGCCCTAATAATTGGCCCTAGTAATAAAGACGTCGTTTCAACGGTAAAAAGGAATGACCTTTTAATGGGGCATGAACACAACCAGTCATTATAGTTTAATCTGATTGTCAAACAAATCACTCTAAAAGGATGGTCACCCTAGCACACACTGTCAACTTACTAAACTCAGCTACAATGTGTATTACCATGAACTTCTAATAGACCTATACCCAGTGATGTAGTGTTTAAAAAAATAGGTGGATAAACTCTGTTTGCTGGTCGCAGTGAAAAGAATGACCCTTCCTATACTTTCAATGCATTTTTTTAAGGTGGGTAAACTGCATTTACTTGCGTTTACCCTCCACTAGGCCTAAACCCCTGTCGGTAGCCTACCATCTCAGTCAAGGCAATTTTAAACAAATGAACACACGCACAATAGGAAGAATACATTCAATATAATACATGAGTTGAATCAAAACATGTTTTACACCCTAGCTGATGAGTTGTCCATCATTCATGAGTTAATGCTTAGAGTTTTCACAGACTGTGTAACTTAAAACACCCTCTTTCCTTACATGAATAACATAAATGACAGTGTTATTTGTCATTATTAAGCGTTTAACAATTTAATTAGAACATTGAACTTAAACCCTGTACGAATCATGGATCTTGGAAATCTCGGAAAATGCACAGTAAGTGTGCAAGCCTACTGTCATTAACATATACTTGTTGGATGGACTGGATGTGCATTGTTGTCTAGTGATATTGTCAACCATCATCCGATTCAGGAAAGACAACAAAATATTGATAGAAAGTAATAAAGCTAAATAAATGGTCTAGTACTTCTGGCCATGGATGGCAGGGAGAACAACAGTACCCGCGCACTCCTGAAAAACATAGCAATAAGTGCTCTAAACAGCTGACTGACAAAAGCAAACAATGTTAAGTGAACGGATAAATGTAATTCATTGGAATAAAGGCTATTATTATGAAGGAGGAATTGCAAACAAGTGGCAAAAATACAAATCTATGCATGAAGGAGCTCAGCTGAGCCTGAAATGCAGCACTACTGAATGGACAGCTTGTCACAGAAATATATATATATATATATTTAAAAATATATATATTTCACCTTTATTTAACCAGGTAGGCTAGTTGAGAACAAGTTCTCATTTGCAACTGCGACCTGGCCAAGATAAAGCATAGCAATTCGACACATACAACAACACAGAGTTACACATGGAATAAACAAAACATACAGTCGATAATACAGTAGAACAAAAGAAAACAAAAAGTCTATATACAGTGAGTGCAAATGAGGCAAGATAAGGGAGTTAAGGCAATAAACAGGCCATGGTGGCGAAGTAATTACAATATAGCAATTAAACACTGGAATGGTAGATGTGCAGAAGATGAATGTGCAAGAAGAGATACTGGGGTGCAAAGGAGCAAGATAAATAAATAAATACAGTATGGGGATGAGGTAGATAGACGGGCTGTTTACAGATGTGCTATGTACAGGTGCAGTGATCTGTGAGCTGCTCTGACAGCTGGTGCTTAAAGCTAGTGAGGGAGATATGAGTCTCCAGCTTCAGTGATTTTTGCAGTTCGTTCCAATCATTGGCAGCAGAGAACTGGAAGGAAAGGCGACCAAAAGAGGAATTGGCTTTGGGGGTGACCAGTGAGATATACCTGCTGGAGCGCGTGCTACGAGTGGGTGCTGCTATGGTGACCAGTGAGCTGAGATAAGGCGGGGCTTTACCTAGCAGAGACTTGTAGATAACCTGTAGCCAGTGGGTTTGGCGATGAGTATGAAGCGAGGGCCAACCAACGAGAGCGTACAGGTCGCAATGGTGGGTAGTGTATGGGGCTTTGGTGACAAAACGGATGGCAATGTGATAGACTGCATCCAATTTGTTGAGTAGAGTGTTGGAGGCTAATTTATAGATGACATCGCCGAAGTCGAGGATCGGTAGGATGGCCAGTTTTACGAGGGTATGTTTGGCGGCATGAGTGAAGGATGGCCAGTTTTACGAGGGTATGTTTGGCGGCATGAGCTTTGTTGCGATATAGGAAGCTGAATCTAGATTTAATTTTGGATTGGAGATGCTTAATGTGAGTCTGGAAGGAGGGTTTACAGTCTAGCCAGACACCTAGGTATTTGTAGTTGTCCACGTATTCTAAGTCGGAGCCATCCAGAGTAGTGATGCTGGACGGGCGGCAGGTGCGGGCAGTGATCGATTGAATAGTATGCATTTAGTTTTACTTGCATTTAAGAGCAGTCGGAGGCCACGGAAGAAGAGTTGTATGACATTGAAGCTTGTCTGGAGGTTAGTTAACACCGTGTCCAAAGAGGGGCCAGAAGTATACATAATGGTGTTGTCTGCGTAGAGGTGGATCACAGAATCACCAGCAGCAAGAGTGACATCATTGATGTGTACAGAGAAGAGTCGGCCCGAGAATTGAACCCTGTGGTACCCCCATAGAGACTACCAGAGGTACAAACAACAGGCGAGGCAATCATTTGAGAAACCAAGGCTGTCAAGTCTGCCAATAAGAATGTGGTGATTGACAGAGTCGAAAGCCTTGGCCAGGTCGATGAATACGGCTGCACAGTAATGTCTCTTAACGACGGCGGTTATGATGTCGTTTAGGACCTTGAGCGTGGCTGAGGTTCACCCATGACCAGCTTTGAAACCAGATTGCATAGCGGAAAAGGTACGGTGGGATTCGAAATGGTCGGTAATCTGTTTGTTAACTTGGCTTTCGAAGACCTTAGAAAGACAGGGTAGGATAGATATAGGTCTGTAGCAGTTTGGGTCTAGAGTGTCACCCCCTTTGAAGAGGGGGATGACCGCGGCAGCTTTCCAATCTTTGGGAATCTCAGACGATACGAAAGAGAGGTTGAACAGTCTAGTAATAGGGGATGCAACAATTTCGGGAGCTCATTTTAAAAAGAGAGGGTCCAGATTGTCTAGCCCGGCTGATTTGTAGGGGCCTAGATTTTGCAGCTCTTTCAGAACATCCGCTATCTGGATTTGGGTGAAGGAGAAATGGTGGGGGCTTTGGCGGGTTGCTGTGGAGGGTGCCAGGCAGGTAACCAGGTGGGAAGCATGGCCAGCCGTAGAGAAATGCTTATTGAAATTCTCAGTTATAGTGGATTTATCGGTGGTAACAGTGTTTCCTAGCCTCAGAGCAGTGGGCAGCTGGGAGGAGGTGCTCTTTACAGTGTCCCAGAACTTTTTTTTGTTTGTACTACAGGATGCAAATTTCTGTTTGAAAAATGGTTTTGATGGTTTTCCTAAGCCAAGATTCAGACACGGCTGAAACATCCGGTTTTGCAGAGTGTGCTAAAGCAGTGAGTAAAACAAACTTAGGGAGTAGGGTTCTAATGTTAACATGCATGAAACCAAGGCTTTTACGGTTACAGAAGTCAACAAATGAGAGCACCTGGGGAGTGGGAGTGGTGCTAGGCACTGCAGGACCTGGATTAACTACATCACCAGAGGAACAGAGGAGAAGTAGGATAAGGGTATGGCTAAAGGCTATACGAACTGGCCGTCTAGCAAGTTCGGAACAGAGAGTAAAAGGAGAAGGTTTCTGGGCACGATAGCATAGATTCAAGGCATAGTGTACAGACAAAAGTAAGGTAGGATGTGAGTACATTGGAGGTAAACCTAGGCATTGAGTAATGATGAGAGAGATATAGTCTCTAGAGACGTTTAAACCAGGTGATGTCATCGCATATGTAGGAGGTGGAACAACATGGTGGCTTAAGGCATATTGAGCAAGGCTAGAGGCTCTACAGTCAAATAAGCAAGCAAGTTAGCAGAAGGGCCTTTGGGGGACGTCGTGATGGAGGTAAGTCGGTTTTTGCCTCTTTGTGCAGTGACGTTGATAGACCAGTCATGGATTAGTAGGGTTCCAAGTAGCTCTAGGTAGCTAGCAGGCCGCGGTTAGCAGAATGGGCCTTCAGCGGACATCGCGCCTGAGGGGCCTGCTGGAATCCTCGGGCAGATTATGTCGGTATTCCAGTCGTAGAGGATTGGCGGGGTTCCGTGCCCCGTACCGGCAGTAGAAGGGGTCCGGATATTGTAGCCCAGGAGTGGGCTTCGGTGGTAGCACAAAAGCCCTAGCCGGGCTAGCTTCAGGCTAATTGGTACTTGCTCCGGGATGGAAACGCTAGCCAGGAGAAGTCACCCGGGATTGCTGTTAGCTAGCTGTGAAGATCCAGATGAAAATGTTCAGAGTTTGCGTTAGGAATCCGGGGATATGGAGAAAAAATTAATAATAAATTTGAGTCACGTTGTACGAACTGGCGAGAGCTTTCCGAGCTAAAGGTTAGCTGATGACCGCTAGCAATGGTTTGCTGACTGAATAGCTGGTAACTAGTTAGCTGGCTAGCTTCAGTTGAGGGATTCCAGATCCGAAGTAAATAGAAATACTTTAGAAAAAAAAACAGATCCATGCCGGATTGGGTGAGGCTGGTTGCAGGAGAGTATTTAGAAATTGAGGTTTAGGAAAATATTTTTAAAAGATATGTGAAGAAAAGGATGGTGTACAAGGGACACGACAGGACAAAGACGTCTGACTGCTACACCATCTTGGATTGACGTGGTTTAAAATGGTTTCAAATGTTTAAACCATGACACTTAGAATTTGTGTTAATGTTGTTATACCAGGACACTTTACTGATTCATTGACTGATTCATTGGGACACAGTTCAAATTATTAACAGACAAATCATAACTGCATAACTTTAGCAGAAACTTTTTCCACCATTTTATAACAAGTCATATGTATTGTTGTGAATGATTTCCCCTCCCCTACTGGCGGTGGTGCAAAAGCAGATTTCCCCTCCCCCAACCCACGCAGCTCCACCTACCCCTGGCAACCCACCCAGATCCAGCAACCCACACAGATCCACCTCCCCCTGGCAACACTGACAGAATGGCCAAAAGCTTCCCACGCTCAGCGCTCATGCTCATGATGATGTTGTTGCTCGTGTTCATGTTGCTCTGGTAGGGTGTGCAGGTGGAGTAGTCCCTGTAAAACTGGAACTAGCAAGATGCCACCAGCCACAAAACAGCCCATGCGAAACTGACTACATTATGATGTAGAAAACAACGGTTGGCCATCTTGGATGCTGTCTCCAGTATTTTATACCTCAGTGGCCTGCTACCAAAACCCCCTGCTCTGGCCAAAGGCTTTGCCAAGCCCACAGACGTTAAGCCTCGATCACACCGACAGCGTCATTTAGTTTTGGTTAACCAGAAATATATTCATTTCGAGGCATTAGTTCCACAATGTAGTGAACAAGCAGCAAAATATCTCAGTTTGAGTCATCAGGAAAGCTGATGACAGTGTGTTTGCTTGATGCCAGACAAAAGGCCATTTTAAAACAGTCCCGCGACTGCTGTCATGTTTACAGACATCCCCAAAACAAAAACCGACTCTCTGAGACAGAGACTTATATTGCAGCAGTCTAACACCTGGATTACACCTACAAAATCATTGCAAAATGGTACACAGCATCATCTGGATATGTATGCAACAAAGTTCAACATTCACCTTCTGCTACCATTTCTGTCAAGCCGTCTACGCATACAAGTTGATGCATATGTTCGATAAATCCAATGCATACACCACACAAAGCAGAACACATTGCTAATGCCTCTGCAATGCAATGCTGCAGGGCAATTGTAGCGTTCCATTGGAAATTAATGTACCTCTGGTGTACCAAAATTTACACCAGAAGTACATTTCTGTACACCAGAAGTACACTTGATTTGTGATCAAGGCATTATGTTGAAGGGCTCTGGCTAGTATTTCTTAGTCAGCTACACTCTTAGAAAAAATGTGCTATCTACAACTTAAAATGGTTATTGGTTGTAGAAAATGGTTATAGGATAACCCTTTGAAGAACCCTTTTTGGTTCCTGGTAGAACCCTTTTGGTTACAGGTAGGACTCTTTCCACAGAGGGTTCTACATGGAACCCAAAAGGGTTATCCTACGTGGACAGCCAAAGAACCCTTTCAGTATCTACAACAGATACTAGAATGATGAAGTAAGAATCTACTGATAAAAGGAGCCTATCTCAGCAGGAGCAAATACTCTGCTAACTTTTCATAATAACTTTGCTTTACAGAGAGTAGGCTACTGAGACTGAGACCAACACACTGTCATCAGCTTTCCTGATGACTCAAACTGAGTTATTTTGCTGCTTGTTCACTACATTGTGGAGGCAATCAAATAAGCTAAGCGTCACTATAGAGACCAAGTAGAGTTGCAATTCAACGGCTCAGACACAAGAGGTATGTGGCAGGGTCTACAGTCAATCACGGATTACAAAAAGAAAACCAGCCCCATCGTGGACCAGGATGTCTTGCTCCCAGTCAGTGCCACTGACATGGCCAAAACCTGCGGACTCTCCTTCACTGCAGCCGAGGTGAGTAAAATATTTAAACGTGCTAACCCTCGCAAGGCTGCAGGCCCAGACGGCATCCCCAGCCGCGCCCTCAGAGTATGCGCAGACCAGCTGGCTGGTGTGTTTACGGACATATTCAATCAATCCTTATCCCAATCTGCTGTTCCCACATGCTTCAAGAGGGGCCACCATTGTTCCTGTTCCCAAGAAAGCTAAGGTAACTGAGCTAAACAACTACTGCCCCGTAGCACTCACTTCCGTCATCATGAAGTGTTTTGAGAGACTAGTCAAGGACCATATCACCTCCACCCTACCTGACACCCTAGACCCACTCCAATTTGCTTACCGCCCCAATAGGTCCACAGACGGCGCAATCGCAACCACACTGTACACTGCCCTAACCCATCTAGGACAAGAGGAATACCTATGTGAGAATGCTGTTCATTGACTACAGTTCAGCATTTAACACCATAGTACCCTACAAACTCGCCATCAAGCTCGAGACCCTGGGTCTCGACCCTGCCCTGTGCAACTGGGTACTGGACTTCCTGACGGGCCGCCCCCAGGTGGTGAGGGTAGGTAACAACATCTCCACCCCGCTGATCCTCAACACTGGGGCCCCACAAGGGTGCGTTCTGAGCCCTCTTCTGTACTCCCTGTTCACCCACGACTGCGTGGCCATGCACCGCCCATAACCGTAAGGCTCTACAGAGGGTAGTGAGGTCTGCACAACGCATCACTGGGGGCAAACTACCTGCCCTCCAGGACACCTACACCACCCAATGTCACAGGAAGGCCATAAAGATCATCCAGGACAACAACCACCCAAGCCACTGCCTGTTCACCCCGCTATCATCCAGAAGGCGAGGTCAGTACAGGTCAGTACAGGTGCATCAAAGCAGAGACCGAGAGACTGAAAAACAGCTTCTATCTCAAGGCCATCAGACTGTTAAACAGCCACCACTAACATTGAGTGGCTGCTGCCAACATACTGACTCAACTCCAGCTCACTTTAATAATGGAAATTGATGTAAAAAATGTACCACTTTAAACAATGCCACTTAATATAATGTTTACATACCCTACATTACCTATCTAATTTGTTTTTACTCTATATCATCTACTGCATCTTGACATCTTTATGTAATATCACTCATTCGGGAACAATTGCAATCAATATATATATTTCCGCTCAGTGTGTCATCTTGATCGCTGGTGAAAAGTCTGTTTCTTTTGTAGAATTTTCCGTCTCTCTCCCTCTCTCACGTTTGTGGTTAGAGGGGATAGTTCAGAGTTACATTGATTATAGAATGGATGTTTCGGCGGTTGTCGTTCTTCGCGTTCAATGATACCGAATTCCTAGCTGCAGACTAGTAATTAATATCAAAGACTTGTTCCCATTCTGTCGGTATCGATAGTCTAAGAGTCTAACCACGTGGTATGGTTAAAAGATTCAGCAATGGTCCACAACCTTTGTCCCTCCTAATGGAGAAAACATGGTCTGCAACCTTTAGCCATCTAGTAATTGAGGTAAGCCTGGTCTGCTGATCGAAAACCCGAGTGGGGTTTTATTCGGAAGGGCCGAAGAGGGCTGTCCCAGGATGTCTGACCCTAACTGGGCTCACGGGCAGTCCTCTGATTTAGTTCAAATCAAAAGGGAATTGTATTTTTCTTCATTAAACAATCATATTACATAATTATACAAACAGTATCATACTCACTCATTCATCTTATACAACAATTAGATGTAAACCTCATATCTGAGGCTATGATTTAAACAGTGTTATGGTAATGTGGCCACACGGTCTCCCATGAGCTTCCCAAGTTGTGACAAACGGACCAATTCGTAGCTGGATTCTTCACCGATCTTTTATAATTTCTCCGGAACATGAAATTTGTTCGTACCTCAAGCTATGTGAGGTGGAAGGATTTCATTTGTTCTCCATGAAAAACTACTCTCTATAACTGTGTGTCCATGAGGTCTTCTCAGGAATTTACGACCTCTGACCACAGCAGCCTAGTTGCAGGAGGCAAGGGGGAGGCAGGGAGAGGGGGATGGGGTTGCTATACCCAAAGAAGCCAACGTCATGACAAGTCAGAGCAGATAAAGAAGCAGCACGATGCAGTCAGAGCAGATAAAAAGCAGCACGATCCAGTCAGAGCAGATAAAAAAGCAGCACGATCCAGTCAGAGCAGATAAAGAAGCAGCACACTCCAGTCAGAGCAGATAAAGAAGCAGCATGCTCCAATCAGAACAGATAAAGAAGCAGCACGCTCCAATCAGAACAGATAAAGAAGCAGCATGCTCCAATCAGAACAGATAAAGAAGCAGCATGCTCCAGTCGTGACAGGCACGCGGGAGCTGAGAACTACATTGATGAGGTGAGACCCAAACTACAGCGTTACAACAAACAGATCAAACAGTGTAAGCGAAGAAACAGTCAGTCAAAACAGGGAAATTGCTCACGTTGTAACCGTAGCCATGAATACAGTGAAAATTGTCCAGCATTCACAAAAGATGTAGGAAGTGTAACAAAATGGGACATTTTGAGATTTGTGTGCAAAACAAAAATGGTCAAAGACGTTACAGCTGAGGATGAAGAGGAAATGCAAGGGGCATTCTTTTTAGGATCAGTTAATAAGCAGTCTGATTCTGAAGATCAGTGGCATGTTGAGCTCCCAGTGAATGTCTCAGAGCACTTTCCAGAGCTTGCCACAGCATCCCCTGCTGGTTAACATTGAAACTGATGTTCGCAGCCCAGGTGGCAGGATTGATTGTATGGGGAAATTCCAATAGCCACGATTGAAAGAAAAGGAGAAGAGGTACAAATTCTGGATCTTTGTGATTCGAGGACCACATGCTAATAACCTACTTAGCAGAACCATTGCATGCACGATGGGTTTGGTCCTCAGAGAAGATGAGATCAGCACAGATGTGCTTGGGGAGATAGGGCTACTGAACTGTGAACCGGTCAAGATTGAGTTTAGGCCCGAGGCAGTCCCATATTCTTTGACTTTGCCACACAAAAGGAGGAAGAAACTGAACAGAATGGAAAGAAATGGCATCACGGAGGGAGTAACCGATCCTAGACTGGTGTGCTCCCATGGTGCTGGTGGTGAAGAAAAATGGCAAAGTTTGAACATGCGTAGACTTAAAACGACTCAGTGGAGCAGTGAAATGGGAGAGGTTCATCTTCCCCAGTTTGAAGGATATAGCACCACAGCTATCCGGGGCGAGAGTCTTCTCCACACTTAATGTGTCTAGTGGTGTTTGGCAGATATCGCTTGAAACCAGCTGCACAAATCTGATGACTTTCATCGCTCCCTTGGGGAGATTCTGCTTCAAGCGCCTCTGGAATAACCAGTGCACCAGAGATCTTTCAGAGGCACAGTCGTCGTGATGGATGACGTAGTGGTCTACGGTGCAAACAAGAAAGAACCCAACAGGAATCTGAACAAAGTGCTACAGACCATCAAAGAGTCAGGACTAAAGCTGAACAAAAACAAGTGCCACTTTGGGAAGTCGGAGATCAAGAGGATGGGATAAAGCCGGATGACAGCAAAGTGAAAGCCATTTCCAAGATGCCCAGTCCAACAAACATCACTGAGGTTCTCCAAATGCTGGGACTGGTGAACTACTTTGGCAAATTCTTGCCAGGACAGTCATCAGTGCTGCATCCCATCACTGAGCTGTTGAAAAAGAGACAGGGTGGACGTGGGGAGACCCACAGGAGCAGGCCTTCCACAAGGTTAAGACTATGTTAGTGTCAACACAGGTATTGGCATACTACAACGCCGGCAAACCAACTGTGGTCAGTGCGGACGCAGGCAGCTCTGGCCTCAGAGCTTTATTCCAACAGGAACAAGAGGGTGGCGAGCTCCATCATGTTGCATTTTGTTCACTAACAGAGACTGAGAGAAGGTACACGCAAATGGAAAAAGAGTGCCTGGCAGGTGTATGAGCATGTGAACGGTTTGCCCGCTACCTGCAGGGCATGGGCAGCTTTGTCTTACAGACAGACCATAAGCCACTCGTTCCATTGATCAACACGTACGACCTGGACAAAGCACCACTCAGGTGTCAGCGACTGCTAATGCGCTTCATGCGTTTCAATGGGAAAGCAATGTTCCTGGGAAGCCGTCAGTGTCAAGAAACCCACTGAAAGAAAACACGTCAGACACAGAAGAATAAGTCAAAGCATATGTGGAAGCTGTGTGGGAGAGCAGACCAGTGTCTGCACACAGGCTGGATGACATCAGGGAGGCAACACGCTACAATGCAGTCCTCCAAATGATCATGGGCTACATCTGAAAAGGCTGGCCTCAGGGAATGGTGCTGCTACCCTACTCACTACAGGGATACCACACAGCGAGAGCGCATCTATCGGAGCGCGACGGACTTGTGCTATATCAAGACAGGATTGTCATCCCAGCTTCACAGAGAGAAGAAGTTCTACAACAGATACACAAAGGTCACATGGGGCTGACAAAGTGCATAGAAAGAGCCAAAACGTCAATGTGGTGGCCGGACAGCAGCGCCCACATCACGAGAAAAGTGATGTCATGCAGTTTCTGTACAGAGAAAAAAACAACTCAAAAGAGAGAACCACTCGTCATGACACCTTTACCTAAGGGTCTGTGGCAGAAGATCGCAGCCAACCCATGTGAGCTAGAGGGCAAGAAATACCTCATAGTGGTGGACTACTATTCTAGGGACATAAAAATAGCTCACCTGCCCATTATGACTAGCCAGCAGGTCATCACTCACCTCAAAGGTATGTTTGTAAGACGGGGGATACCTACCGAGCTTGTTAGCGACAACGCTACTTAGTTTGTCTGCACTGAGTTCAAGGAGTTCAGAAAGAAGTATGGTTTCGCTCATACCTATAGTACCCGCAGGTAAATGGAGCTGCGTCTAGAGCTGTGCAGACAGCTAAGCAAATTCTTAAACAACCAGACCCACATTGCTCTGATGTGCTACCAAGCCACACCCATCAGCGCAACAGGAGCAAGACCAGCGCAACTCATGACTGGACGTCCGATCCAGACGACGGCCCCCGTGCTGGATGGGAAACGCATCAGCCACAATAGTGTTAAACAGAAGGACCATTGTTATTATTTAACCCTGCTGGTCATCTATGAACATTTGAACATCTTGTCAATGTTCTGTTATAATCTCCACCCGGCACAGCCAGAAGAGGACTGGCAACCCCTCATAGCCTGGTTCCTCTCTAGGTTTCTTCCTAAGTTCGGGCCTTTCTAGGGAGTTTTTCCTTGCCACTGTGCTTCTACACCTGCATTGCTTGCTGTTTGGGGTTTTAGGCTGGGTTTCTATACAGCACTTTGTGACATCAGCTGATGTAAGAAGAGCTTTATAAATAAATGTGTTTGTTTGTTTGTTTGTTTGACCAGAAAGCCAATGAAGCTTACTAGTTCTTCTATAACAGGAGGCATTCAGTGTGCCCCCTACCAGAATTACACCCTGGACAGAGCGTCAGAGTCAAGCTGAATGGAGAGAAGGGATGGAAAACCCCAGCAGTTATTATCAGCAAATCTCCAGAGCCGAGATCCTACGTTGTGGAAACTGAACATGGCACCATCGCTCGGAGAAACAGGTGACACCTTCAGGCATTTCCAGAGCCACCTACTCCAGAGAGACAGTAGCAGAACAACAAAGGAGTCACCCAGTCTACCGGTGAGGACACACAGGCCCCACCTGTGAGCCAGCCAACTCCTATCCCCTCAATCGTTTATTCCATGTGTAACTCTGTGTTGTTGTATGTGTCGAATTGCTATGCTTTATCTCGGCCAGGTCGCAGTTGCAAATGAGAACTTGTTCTCAACTGGCCTACCTGGTTAAATAAAGGTGAAAAAAAGAATGACCTCCAGAGGTCGAGAGGTAAAACTACCACTAAGGTTCAGAGACAGTTGAAAGAAAAGAAGGAAAGCAGTATAGGAACAGCGACAGCGACTGTTTCAGGGCAGAATAATCCTTATGTTGCTGTGGACAAAGGGCTGTCTACCCCCATGTCCTAGTTGACACAGTTATGTGTATTGTTGATGTTAAAGAAAAACTAAATGTATGTTACAAAAAATATATATGTAATTGAAATAAAAAAATTGTTTGTATTGAAACGGTCCACAGGGTGAATATTTGTATTAGGTAGAGAGGATGTTATAGTTTTGATTTCTCTCTGAAAGGGGGAGATGTAGTGATGTCTGATAGATATCTCCATAATGGATTGGTTATTCGTGTCATCGTCATAATCGGATATGTCTAACCTAGCAATAAGGGCTAGCATATTGTAGCTCGGTGGACTGCATGTTAATTGTCTGATTTAAGAGTTATTAAACTAACCCGAGATTAAAATACAAGCAAGATGTAAACAATACAGCTCTGAAAATGTCATATGTTTTCCTTTTGTCGCTGGTGCTACGTGTCAATGTGAATGATTTTTCATATTTCACCCCCTTTCAGGGGTATAGCATTACAATTGTATAGCTAATAGGCTATGTGTTTGTAGATCGACTGAGGTGAATGAACCTACAGCAGTCAAGGTGATAATGGGCGGGGTCTGTTCTCCAAATAGCATTTGAAAGCGTTTTAATTGTAAAGACATGCAGTAAATGAGCTTCAACTTTCAAAAAGTTGGAAGGAGGACCTCACTAAAACTCAAACCCTAGTTACGACCCAGATAGTACAGTAACCCACTTCTAAATGTACTGTAATAACAGCAGTAGTAATAATAATGGTATAAGCATCAGTAAGGCAGGGTCCATCGGATTTACCAGCATCAGGAATCACTGATTCATTAGTTTGTAAGCTGAACATCACAGTAAGGTACAGAACATTGGATTTGCTTGCTGGGGAGTAAGGAGATCCCCAGCTCTTTTAAATGCATTGACAACTGTGTGCCATTTTCAAAGGACTGTTAAATAAACTTTATAACTATTTGGTTGCAATATCATCACCTCTTGAAGAGCACAGTCAGAACTACAAATGAACTAGCTTTAAAAAATAAAAATAAAATATGTCTTAATAAAACACAATTTTCCACCACCATGCTAGAGTGGCTAATGCTACTTCCTGATGTTGGCCACCCTATTCAGCCAGGGGTAAACAACAGACTGCTGCAACCTGATTGGCTGTACGTGAGGTGCAACATCCGGAAGTTGTCAAAAAATCTGAAAATTGTGTTGGAAAATGGTGTTTTAATGAGACGGTAAGCATATTTTTCACAGTGTCACACTGGTAAAGCTAGTTAAGGAGGAAACCGACCAGGGGTTACAAAATGTTTACGGAACACAACCAAAAGACAAAAAATAACAAACTTTTTTGAGGAACAGAAACAGAATAGGAAACGAAAATGATCCGGAACAGAACCATTAATTTTTTTTCTTGAGAACTTGTTACTAACGTTCCTTTTTGTTCCAAGTATATAATTCTGTAATATAGTAAAGTTAGGATGCTAGTAATAGCCTAAAAAAAATTCAATTCATGTCACGTAATGATCATGTCTAGCACTTCAAGCCAAGCCTCCTCCATGTCCACCCCTCTCTCCCGCTCTCTCCCCACCAGTGAAATTTCAGTCTCTTCCCGTGCCTGTTCATCAAACACGTTAAACTATACTATATGACCATAAGTATGTGGACACCTGCTCGTTGAACATCTCATTCCAAAATCATAATTCTATCCTCCTGATTCCTGCTTACAAGCAAAACCTACCAGTGACTAGTTCAATACGGAAGTGGTCAGATGAAGCAGAGGCTAAGCTATAGGACTGTTTTTCTAGCACAGACTGGAACATGCTCCAGGATTCATCAGATAGGATTGAGGAGTACATCACATAATTTTTCAATAAGTGCATTGATGACATTGTCCCCACAGTAACCGTACATACATATCCCAACCAGAAGCCATGGATTATAGGCAACATCCACACTGAGCTGAAGAGTAGAGCTGCTGCTTTCAAAGAGCAGGCCAGTAATCTGGATCCTTATAAGAAATCCCCCTATGTCCTCCGACTAACCATCAAACAGGCAAAGGGTCAATACAGGACAATGATTCAAACCTACTACACCGGCTCTGACGCTCACCGGATCTGGCAGGGCTGGCAAACTATTACAGATTACAAAGGGAAGTCCAGACGCGAGCTGCCCGGTGACACGAGCATACCAGACGAGCTAAATTACTTCTATGCACGCTTTGAGGCAAGCAACACGGAAGCATGCATGATTGCACCAGCTATTCCAACTGTGTGATCACGCTGTCTGTAGCCGATGTGAGACCTTTTGAACCGGTCAACATTCACAAGGCTGCAGGGCCAGATGGATTACCAGGACGTGTACTCAGAGCCTGCGCTGACCAACTTGCATGTGTCTTCACTGACATTTTCAACCTGTCCCTGACCGAGCTTGTAATGCCTACATGTTTCAAGCAGACCACCATAGTCTCTGTGCCCAAGAACACCAACACCATCATTAAGTTTGCCAACGACACAATAGTGGTAGGCCTGATCACCGAAGTTTATGAGACAGCTTATAGGGAGGAGGTCAGAGACCTGGCATCGTGGTGCCAGGACAACAACCTCTCCCTCAACGTGATCAAGACAAAGGAGCTGATCGTGGACTACAGGAAAAGGAGGACCGAGCACACCCCCATTCAAATCGACGGGGCTGTAATGGAGCGGGTTGAGACAACAAACTATCATGGTGCAAACACAGGGCACGACAATGCCTATTCCCCCTCAGGAGACTGAAAAGATTTGGCATGGGTCCTTGACTGGTTGCATCACCGCCTGGTATGGCAACTGCTCAGCTTCCGACGCAAGGCCCTACAGAGGGTAGTGTGTACAGCCCAGTACATCACTGGGGCCAAGCTTCCTGCCATCCAGGACCTCTATACCAAGTGGTGTCAGAGGAAGGCCCTAAAAATTGTCAAAGACTCTAGCCAACCTTGTCATAGACTGTTCTCTCTACTACCGCACGGCAAGCGGTACGAGATCG
Source organism: Oncorhynchus clarkii lewisi (assembly GCF_045791955.1). NCBI lineage: Eukaryota > Metazoa > Chordata > Actinopteri > Salmoniformes > Salmonidae > Oncorhynchus > Oncorhynchus clarkii. The sequence goes on along the minus strand of NC_092175.1, from coordinate 30,953,891 downwards.
CCAAGTCTAGGTCCAAAAGGCTCCTTAACAGCTTCTACCCACAAGCCATAAGACTGCTGAATAGTTAACCAAATGGCTACCTGGACTATTTGCATTGACCCCCTTTTTTTTAAAGCTGCTGCAACTCAATGTTTATTATCTATGCATAGTCATTTTTACCCCTACCTACAGTACCAGTCAAAAGTGTATTTATTTTATTTCATAGTGTTGATGTCTTCACTATTATTCTACAATATAGAAAATAGTAAAAATGAAGAAAACTTGAATGTGTAAGTGTGTCCAAACTTTTGACTGATACTGTACATATGACCTCTACTACCTCGACTAATCCGTACCCCTGGACATTGACTCGGTACCTCCTGTATAAGGCCTTGTTATTGTTATTTTATTGTGTTACTTTCTTTAATTTAGTTTATTTAGCAAATATTTTCTCACTCTGCACTGTTGGTTAAGGTCTTGTAAGTAATAATGTCACGGTAAGGTCTACCTGTTGTATTTGGCGCATGTGACAGATACAATTTGATTTAATTTGTGGAGTTTGCATGGCTTTGTGCTCAATTTTATACAGTTGTCAGCAACGGGTGTGACTGAAATAGACAAATCCACTAATTTGAAGGGGTGTCCACATACTTTTGCATGGCTTACCTGTTCCATAGCAAGCTGCTCTATCCACACCAATGTTCGGAGCTAAATCTACAGTAGTTTGATAATAGGCCAGAGAGGTAGTAGAGGTGGTAGAGATTGGAGCGAGAGATGGTCACTGACAAAAATGTGTTGGTCTTGTATTTCCATGGTTTCCAGGCGGAGTGGAGCGATCGCCCTGACCTAGATAGTGTTCAAAGGCAGATCTCTAGATAGCTCCTTTCCCACCATGTACACTGTCAGGATAGACACACAGGTATTATTCACACTCTGCAACGTAGCAGAAATGAATACAATGGAACAGGGTGAACGGTCACCAAACACACAAGCCGCGAGCGCATGCATATACCTAAACACACAACACCTACTCCGGCACTGACAAACCTCTCACAGTTGAGACATTGAGAATAGGATAATATCCATAAATGGGTTCATGTCTAGCTGTCTGAAGGTCTACATAGCGTGTGTCCTGGATATAACTCTAGAGGGCACTGTAAACGTAGCTAAATACACAAGATATAGTCATATCGTTATATCTTGCCTCCCAGGTTTTCTGCTAGTCTCTCTAGCTGTAAGTGAGGTTTTTACTATGTTTATGAAGCAAAGTGAAGTCAACAGAGATAACGTGAAAGGAAGCAAGCAAGATGAAAAGGGGTTCCAAGTGGACTGTGCTCTTTATAATGGATTTTTATCTAATTGTATATTTCTAATTGTATAAGCTTGAAAGCATGGTTTCTACAACTGTCTTTTTGTGACAGAACCATATAAACGGACTCAGAGCTCACAGATAATATTTACATTCAGCGAAAACCCACATTCCTCTCTTCCTCTGGTATCGCCTCGTTTTTTATTGAACTCATTCTCAGGCTCCCACTGCCTTGGGTTTATTGTTGCTTTAAGGGAGAAAGGCAGAGTAATCCTGGGAGATCCTGTTGCTACAGACCTCTGTAATACAGACCTGTTAGACTACAGACCTTTTTTTCTACTACTACTACTACTACATACCTAGACTACAGACCTGAGGTTTCTGTCTCATTTTACAGGCTCATCCAGCTCTGTAATTATCTACACACACTGGAGTGCCCTTCCTGTTACATTAATTACAGCCTTTCATATTCTTTGTGTTTCGTGTTTTACAGAGAATTTGCAAGGGTGGAAGGCAGGGAGAGAGAAAGAGAGAGAGAGAGAGAGAGAGAGAGAGAGAGAGAGAGAGAGAGAGAGAGAGAGAGAGAGAGAAAGAGAGAGAGAGAGAGAGAGAGAGAGAGAGAGAGAGAGAGAGAGAGAGAGAGAGGGAGAGAAGGAGGGAGAGAAAGAGAGAGAGAGAGAGAGAGAGAGAGAGAGAGAGAGAGAGAGAGAGAGAGAGAGAGAGAGAAAGAGAGAGAGAGAGAGAGAGAGAGAGAGAGAGAGAGAGAGAGAGAGAGAGAGAGAGAGAGAGAGAGAGAGAGAGAGAGAGAGAGAGAGAGAGAGAGAGAGAGAGAGAGAGAGAGAAGGAGAGAAGGAGGGAGAGAAAGAGAGAGAGAGAGGGAGGGGGGATGGAGGGGGGAGAGAGGAGCAGTGGGGAGAGATATGGAGGGAGGGAGGCGGTCAGAAACAGGATGAAGACGTCACAACCCCGTCAGAAGACCATCTACAGTGCATTTGGAAAGTATTCAAACCCCTTCCCATTTGTTACGTTACAGCCTTATTCTAAAATTGATTAAATACAATAATTCCTCATCAATCTACACACAATAACCCATAATGACAAAGCGAAAACAGTTTTACCTTATTTACATAAGTATTCAGACCCTTTGCTATGAGACTTGAAATTGAGCTCAGGTGCATCCTGTTTTCATAGATCATCCTTGAAAAGTTTCTACAACTTGATTGGTGTCCATCTGTGGTAAATTCAATTGATTGGACCTGATTTGGAAAGGAACACACCTGTCTATATACGTTCCCACAGTTGACACTGCATGCCAGAGCAAAAACCAAACCATGAGGTCGAAGGAATTTTCTGTAGGAAAAATAAAATGATCTGCAGCATTGAAGGTCCCAAAGAACACAGTGGCCAAGACTCCTAGAACTGGCTTCCTGGTAAAACCTGAGCAATCGGGGGACAAGGGCCTTGGTCGGGGATGTGACCAGGAACCCGATGGCCACTCTGACAGAGCTCCAGAGTTCTGTGGAGATGGGAGAACCTTCCAGAGAGACAACCATCTCTGCAGCACTCCACCAGTCAGGCCTTAATGGTAGAGTGGTCAGACGGAAGCCACATCTCAGTAAAAGGCACATGACAGCCCACTAGGAGTTGGCCAAAGGCACCTAAATGACTCTCAGACCATGAGAATCAAGATTCTCTGGTCTGATGAAACCAAGATTGAACTCTTTGGTCTGAATGCCAATTGTCACATCTGGAGGAAACCTGTTTCCATCCCTACGGGGAAGCATGGTGGTGGCAACATGCTGTTGGAATGTTTTTCAGCGGCAGGGACTGGGAGACTAGTCAGGATCGAGGGAAAGATGAACAGAGCAAAGTACAGAGAGATCCTCGATGAAAACCTACTCCAGAGCGCTCAGGACCTCAGACTGGGGCAAAGGTTCACCTTCCAACAGGACAACGACCCTAAGCACACAGCCAAGACAACGTAGGAGTGGCTTTGTGTCAAGTCTCTGAATGTCCTTGAGTGGCCCAGATTGAACATCTTGAACCTGATTGAACATCTCTGGAGAGACATGAACATAGCTGTGCAGCAACGCTCCCCATCCAACCTGACAGAGCTTGAGAGGATCTGCAGAGAAGAATAGGATAAACTCCCCAAATACAGGTGTACCAAGCTTGTAGCGTCATACCCAAGAAGACTCAAGGCTGTATTCGCTGTCAAAGGTGCTTCAACAAAGTACTGAGTAAAGGGTCTGAATACTTACGTAAATGAAATATATGTCATATATTTTTTGTATTTTTTTGCAAAAATATCTAAACCTGTTTATGCTTTGTCATTTTGGGGTATGATGTGGAGATTGATGAGAATAAAAAAATGTTTAAATCCGTTTTAGAATAAGGCTGTTAAGTAACACATTTTTGAAGAAGTCAAGCTGTCTGAATATTTTACTAATGCGCTGTATATAAGGAGAGAGCGATTAGGTTCATTTTTAGCTGTAGCAAGAGATGTTGTTATGCTCAGTGCATATTTGATGATTTATCACCGTAACCACAGGAGCAGCAGTTGTGTTGTTGTCCTTCTCCCTTTCTCTCTCTGCAGGAAGTGGCTCAAGGAGAGGAACACAAACACTCACTGACCACAGCCCACAACCCTGTTTACACTCAAACAGACTTAGCGTCGATCAGTCTCTGTCTCTACATCCGAGTCCTGGTGCTTTTAATTCACTACACTAAACATGCCGCCATGGCAGACATTATGGCCTGATGTTCTGGTCTCAGTACTTCCTTCCAGTACTATACCACCATAACAATTTTCTCTATCCCTTTTATTTTCCCCTCCACACGCTCATCCTTTCTTGTATCGCACATCTGAGTCTCTCCCTAAATCCTAATAACTCAGAAGCAGCTATAATTTACCGACATGGACTTCAACAGGCTGGGAGACTAAGCTGCTGTACTTCGGGGAGCTCATTTATTCCTGTTAACTGCATGCTGGTACGATCCCCAATAAAGATTCACATCACATCCCGAGAGAAAAACAGTGGACACAGAATCACAGATAGCCAGTTGGGGATTTGTTGTGATGGAGACTTCATTCATAATTGATCAGAGCTAATTAGGGAGCAGGTCTTTTGTTGAGACGATGCTAATTATACATGCAAATTAGCAAATCAGCAATTGCCCGAGTCTACATTTTAAACAGGAACAAAAAGATAAACTTAGAAATGGGACTTTATGGAAGTACTAACACAAATAGACGCTAGTATACACTATGTAGGCTCAGAGACCACACATTTAAGAAAACTTAAGCTCAGAACTGCTCATATACATTGCAAAGGCTTTGTAAACTAAACAGTTGGTTTACCATGGTTAAGAGCTGGGACACATAATGAATTTGGGATTACACACTGCCGTGCCAAAACCAGTCATGGGCAATAGGTCTGGAAACTGTGATCGACACAATCACTCACTGTGGAACATTTTCCAACCTGACATCAAAGCTCATAGAGGGGGAAACACATTGAAACGTTTAATGCTCAAAGGCGAGAGGTTGACTAAGTGGTGGTCAGATGTCTGTTAACGAGAGTGTGTGGTGCAGTCACTGCTCTAACATTCAGATCATACAATCCAGGACAATGAGCTCAACTCTCTCCTGGAATACAGCACAGTCCCTTCACATAGCACACATTCGTTAAAGCAGGCATTTCAGTCAGTATAAAACACAACAAACGGCTTTCTATGTAGTGTGGTGTACCCATCCGCCTCAGCCTACATGTGAGGGGCTCCACAGATGAGCAACACTTCAGTCAGCGGGTGTATTTGGTCCCTCAGGCCATTTAGGAAGACAGGTTGTGTGAAGAGGCCTCTTATGCTCTGTCAGAAGCCTCATTTAAACCTGGTTGTAACATGCGTCCTTCATCCTGATATTGTCCTGATCTTGGTTGTTTACACTTAACAATCAGATCACAATGACTCTTTTAATCGTCTACACCTGTCTAAAAATGTGGGCACAATCAGAATGTGGACAAGATCAGGACAAAGGACACACGTTATTATCAGGTATAAACGGGGCTATAGAGGCATGAGTACGGTGGTTACACCACTCTGGTTCCACACAATTAGTCCCTGTATTACCACCACCCCCAGATACTAATTCCTGGCTCCGTCATGCTTCTTGGCTCTTGCTGCTCATCATCTACCACAGAAGTATAGAGGGTTTTAGATTGTCTGTCTCCATGTTGAAAACAGTCTTCATCCGTTTCTCTGGACCAGTGGTCAGATGGTCAAGAAGTAAAGCCACGTATCATTATGGAACCTTGGCCTTCTCAAACCACTGAGCCTCTGAAAATGTTTCCCTGTACTTTTCCTGTCATCTTCAAGTGACCAGGTTCAAAAACACACATCTATTTTAAGTTGTGGGCAGATGCCGCAGTGTGTCCAGTTGTGCTTGTGACCTGGAGAAAAGGGCTTTCTGCAACTTTACCTCATTCATTGGGTTCAATCGACCTGAGAATGTATATGCAGAAAAGACACTGTTGGTTCTTCTTCACACCCTCAACATCTGAAAGACACTGTTGGTTCTTCTTCACACCCTCAACATCTGAAACACCTTTGGTTCTTCTTCACCCCCTCAACATCTGAAACACCGTTGGTTCTTCTTCACACCCTCATCATCTGAAACACACCGTTGGTTCTTCTTCACACCCTCAACATCTGAAACACTGTTGGTTCTTCTTCACCCCCTCAACATCTGAAACACTGTTGGTTCTTCTTCACCCCCTCAACATCTGAAACACCGTTGGTTCTTCTTCACCCCCTCAACATCTGAAACACCGTTGGTTCTTCTTCACCCCCTCAACATCTGAAAGCAAACAAAGATGTCAGTTGTGTGTACAATCAATATCATGCTTAAAGACAATTATTTAAACTGACTCCTAAATGAAAACGAGATAATTATTGCTTTTGAGGATTGAACTCAAAAGTGGGTTTCAGTCAACCTGAATGACAGGAGTAAATGTTGTTGCAAGAGTTAAACGTAGAGACACAATTAGAATAATATTTGTGCTCAATAGCAGGACAATTATAGTCTCTCTAGTCTGTGGCGTAAAGACAGCTTTGAAAACATGTCAGTTGTTCATGAGTGAGTGGGATTTGCGGGGTGTAGAGGAGGGATGTGATCTAGTTGGTACATTCATGTGGTAGTAGTGATCACAGCTGAACAGCCTCCTATGTCACTGAATGGCCAATAAGTGGTTGTATACAGACCAGGGAGAGACAGAACATGAGAGAGAAAATATGTGTGTGTGTCATTAGTGAATGTTGGATGAGGTTTGCAGTATAAAAACCAGAGGACAAAAAAAAGACATCTTACTGCATTGAAGAAAATGTAAATGTTCAAATGTTATTTGTCACATGTTTGGTAAACAACAGGTGTAGAGTAACAGTGGAATGCAGACTTACGGGTGCTTTTAACAATGCAGAGAGAAAAATAATCGAAAAATGACAACACAAGGAACAAATACACAATGAGTAACTTGGCTATATACACGGTGTACCAGTACAGGGTAGATGTGCAGGGGTACGAGGTAGTTGAGGTAGCTATGCACATAGGGATAAAGTGACTAGGCATCATCCCACACACAAGCACATGGACACGCACACACACACACACACACATACACACAGTGCATCCTTCGGGAGTTGAGGACTTTCATGGAATAAGAGGCTCAATTAGATAAATGAACACACAGTTATTACAGTCAGTTATGGCAGTCATTAAAATGGTCTTTAGGGGTAGTGTTGGGAAAAGGCAGTGGTCGGGCTGAACTGTGTCTGGGAATGTGGAAGAAGCAGGGGATAATTGGTGGCATAATATTGTGACAGCGTGTTTGATGGATGAGCCTCTAATTTTGAAAACCACAAGGGAAATCAGTGATGGAGAAAGTGAGTTACTGTTGTTAGCAGAGACACAGAACTCCAGGTACCTCAGTTAGAGCAGGGACTCACTGTCACCTCATAAAACAACTGATATTAATGCCAGCCTGAACCCTTGGGACTCTGAGTCACAGAAGATTATCTCAGTGCGCTGAATCCAACAGAAACAGGAAATGTGAATTATTATGTGGATTATAATTAATGGACACTTTTGTAGCAGTTGATACATTTAATAAGGGAAAATCAAGTCTGAAATGTCAAAGTGGAAATGACAAACTTGAGAAGTCAAGTACACCACAAGTTTGACATTTCCTGCGTTGCAAGTGTAACCATTTCCTGCGTTGCTAGTTAGCGGTGGTTCAATCGGTGACGTCACTCGCTCTGAGACCTTGAAGTAGTGGCTTTTGTGGAGCGATGGGTAACGATGCTTCGTGGGTGTCAGTTGTCTATGTGTGCAGAGGGTCCCTGGGGCGAGGGGACGGACTAAATTTAAACTGTTACACAAGAAAGTTCTACTGCAACAGGGTGATCAACTTAAGACTCTACATCTGTACTAGGAAGCCTCTGAAATGAAGTAAGACCTACACTGCGCAAGCATAAGCAATAGTGGAGAGAAACTGAAAAAGAACTGAGCATGAAAAAAGAGTGAACGAACTGTAGAGAATGGCAAAGTAGCATATGCAATATCACATTGGTCCAGCCCCCTAGAGAGAGTAAGGCAGCTATGTAACCTTATAGATGCAGTAATGGGAGAGATGGAGAGGGGGGGGGGGTCTGAATGGATCTAGGATTTTAGAGAAAGATGAGCAAAAACCGTTTGATGCTAAGCTAACTTCTAACCTTTCTTACATATCTATACATTCTGAGCCCTAGCACCTAGTATAAAGCACAGATAGGGTTTCATCAAAGTGAGCCCAAATTGACCTTAAATGTTCCCTCTGCATCACCCTCGCAGGCACGTGACCAGCTTGATTAGCTACCTACCCTCTTCCTACCCTTTGCATGTTTACCACTAGAAGAGCAGGGGCCTTGGGGGAGGGGTCTGCTGCTGGTTACAGAGGTGAGCAGAGAAACCTGCCTTTCATTACCAGCAGAGAGAAGGGCCAGGGGTTCAAGGAGAGGGTAGGTTCTGTTCTCTGTTACATACACATTTCTGTGATCTCTCTCGCACACGCACACACGCACACACGCACACGCACACACGCATGCACGCGCGCGCACACACACACACACACACACACACATGCACGCGCGAGCACACACACACGCACATACACAGGTATTGTGAGGTACACTACAAGGTGACATCATGCATATTCTGTCTCTAATGTGGGACTAAACAGAGAAAAGATGAGGTAGTTGACCTCCATTTTACTGAGGCATCCACAGGATGATTTACTGCAGCCATTTTGTGTAACAACACCTTCCATTATCTTCAAAACTTCCCTGAACATAACAAATCTGCTTTTTAGAAGGTGATGACAGATCTTTATGAACTGTCACCTGTAGTTATACATTGTAATTTGAGAATAAACACAATTATGGCTATTGAATATGTTTGGCTACATTTCATTGCAGCCTGAGACAAATAAGTATTGAACTTCTGCAGTAGCTTTCCTCAGACATGCTTCTAATACTGAGTGCTCTGATCTCCTGGAGGAATTCAGTGGTCCCCTAACCAACAACACACACACACACACACACACAGCCTCTGAAAAACATGCATATTGACACCAGATGCCGGATAAATCAAGCCATATGCTCTGTCCTCAAGTTTCTAAGTATCTGCATGGTGAACAAAGAAACAGGGATTCAAAGATACAGGGATTCAAAGAAGCACACATGCATAAAGGATTGAGTTCCCTGCAGACCGTCATGATGGGAGTTCCCATAAACCATGCTGGCGGTTTGTAGAACAGGTCAGTAATGAGCGTGAGTGAGCATGTGTTTTCAGTCTAATGAATGAGTGATTATGAGGGGCTGTAAATCATCCACATGGGTCTGAAAGGAAAAGGAGGTAAGTGGGGGTTCAGGGGTGAGGTGAGGGGGGACTCAGAGCGTATGTGGAGGGGGGGGGGGGGGCTCAGGGGGAGGTGGGGGGCCTCAGGGGGGAGATGGGGGAGAGTCAGGGGGAGGTGGTGGAGGGCTCGGGGGGAGGTGGTGGGGGGCTCGAGGGGGTGGGCCTCAGGGGGAAGGTGATGGGGGCTCTTGGTGGAGTTGGGGAGTGCAGAGGGCTGAGGGACTTGGAGAGGGATGTCAGCCCAGGGAGGAGATTCCCATTCACTCACTGTAAATGGGTCTTTTCAACTAAAGACGTCACTGATGATAGCTGTTCGTATTAATAAACATAAAAAACAAATGTTTTTCCATTTGGTTTCATCTGATTCAAAACCAAGCATAGTCTCCCCTCCCCTCAACAAAGGCAGTTTTTAATGTCCTGCCCAATGCGTTCGGCAAGTAATCAAGCCTACTTTTGGTTCTTTAGACGGCTTTGAAATAAATCTTAATCCATGAAATTTAAAATATCAAGTTTGGGGGTAGCAGGACAGTGAGCGGACAACTGTTTTGCAGGGAAGGGCAATACATAGAAAGCCCTTGGATCAATAAAAAGGAAGAAAAAGGGTTTTACGGGAACTCAGTTTTGGTCTCAACTTACTGCATAGTAGAATACACAAGATGCAATTTTGAAATTGGGTTGTGTTTCAGCACTTTTTCTCTTGTTGTATCAGTCACTGACAGTCACTCAATTAGCCATGTCAGCTAACATTTTTTTAGATTGGTACGTTAGTCTAGTGGCCAGCCATCTAAACTTAGTAATCATGGTCGAATTACCAGCCTCATTGATTTTGTTAGTCAGTCTAACTAAAAATATCATATTAAAAACTGCAAACATTCCTCTCCACCCTATGGCAATATGCGTAGAATTGCAGGAAATGATCTGTAAACATCATTTTTAGCCAGCTCCTGTTTTGTTTGTGTGTAAAACATCATTTTTAGCCAGCTCCTGTTTTGGTTGTGTGTAAAACATCATTTTTAGCCAGCTCCTGTTTTGGTTGTGTGTAAAACATCATTTTTAGCCAGCTCCTGTTTTGGTTGTGTGTAAAACATCATTTTTAGCCAGCTCCTGTTTTGGTTGTGTGTAAAACATAATTTTTAGCCAGCTCCTGTTTTGGTTGTTTGTAAAACGTCTTCATGTCGGCTAGATTTATATGCCCAACATGAAACAAGAGATATGAGGATGCTGGTGACCTTTGTATTCACAACTTATTTTCCTCTAACAATTGCTTGATTTCTGTTTCATATCATTTTTAAACCAAGCCCTCCGTAGACTACCCTGACCCTGGTCTACAGGCGATTACGAAGGCTGGTTCAACAGACATTTTTAAACCAAGCCCTCCGTAGACAACCCTGACCCTGGTCTACAGGCTATTACGAAGGCTGGTTCAACAGACATTTTTAAACCAAGCCCTCCGTAGACTACCCTGACCCGGTCTACAGGCTATTACGAAGGCTGGTTCAACAGACATTTTTAAACCAAGCCCTCCGTAGACTACCCTGACCCTGGTCTACAGGCTATTACGAAAGCTGGTTCAACAGACATTTTTAAACCAAGCCCTCCGTAGACTACCCTGACCCTGGTCTACAGGCTATTACGAAGGCTGGTTCAACAGACATTTTTAAACCAAGCCCTCCGTAGACTACCCTGACCCTGGTCTACAGGCTATTACGAAGGCTGGTTCAACAGACATTTTTAAACCAAGCCCTCCGTAGACTACCCTGACCCTGGTCTACAGGCTACTACGAAGGCTGGTTTAACAGACATTTTTAAACCAAGCCCTCCGTAGACTACCCTGACCCTGGTCTACAGGCTATTACGAAGGCTGGTTCTACAGACATTTTTAAACCAAGCCCTCCGTAGACTACCCTGACCCTGGTCTACAGGCTATTACGAAGGCTGGTTCAACAGACATTTTTAAACCAAGCCCTCCGTAGACTACCCTGACCCTGGTCTATAGGCTATTACAAAGACTGGTTCAACAGACATTTTTAAACCAAGCCCTCCGTAGACTACCCTGACCCTGGTCTACATGCTATTCCGAAGGCTGGTTCAACAGACATTTTTAAACCAAGCCCTCCGTAGACTGCCCTGACCCTGGTCTACAGGCTATTACGAAGGCTGGTTCAACAGACATTTTTAAACCAAGCCCTCCGTAGACTACCCTGACCCTGGTCTACAGGCTATTACGAAGGCTGGTTCAACAGACATTTTTAAACCAAGCCCTCCGGAGACTACCTTGAGCCTGGTCTACAGGCTATTATGAAGGCTGGTTCAACAGACATTTTTAAACCAAGCCCTCCGTAGACTACCCTGACCCTGGTCTACAGGCTATTAAGAAGGCTGGTTCAACAGACATTTTTAAACCAAGCCCTCCGTAGACTACCCTGACCCTGGTCTACAGGCTATTACGAAGGCTGGTTCAACAGACATTTTTAAACCAAGCCCTCCGTAGACTACCCTGACCCTGGTCTACAGGCTATTACGAAGGCTGGTTCAACAGACATTTTTAAACCAAGCCCTCCGTAGACTACCCTGACCCGGTCTACAGGCTATTACGAAGGCTGGTTCAACAGACATTTTTAAACCAAGCCCTCCGTAGACTACCCTGACCCTGGTCTACAGGCTATTACGAAAGCTGGTTCAACAGACATTTTTAAACCAAGCCCTCCGTAGACTACCCTGACCCTGGTCTACAGGCTATTACGAAGGCTGGTTCAACAGACATTTTTAAACCAAGCCCTCCGTAGACTACCCTGACCCTGGTCTACAGGCTATTACGAAGGCTGGTTCAACAGACATTTTTAAACCAAGCCCTCCGTAGACTACCCTGACCCTGGTCTACAGGCTATTACGAAGGCTGGTTCAACAGACATTTTTAAACCAAGCCCTCCGTAGACTACCCTGACCCTGGTCTACAGGCTATTACGAAGGCTGGTTCAACAGACATTTTTAAACCAAGCCCTCCGTAGACTACCCTGACCCTGGTCTACAGGCTATTACGAAGGCTGGTTCTACAGACATTTTTAAACCAAGCCCTCCGTAGACTACCCTGACCCTGGTCTACAGGCTATTACGAAGGCTGGTTCAACAGACATTTTTAAACCAAGCCCTCCGTAGACTACCCTGACCCTGGTCTACATGCTATTCCGAAGGCTGGTTCAACAGACATTTTTAAACCAAGCCCTCCGTAGACTACCCTGACCCTGGTCTACAGGCTATTACGAAGGCTGGTTCAACAGACATTTTTAAACCAAGCCCTCCGTAGACTACCCTGACCCTGGTGTACAGGCTATTAAGAAGGCTGGTTCAACAGACATTTTTAAACCAAGCCCTCCGTAGACTACCTTGAGCCTGGGCTAACGAGCTATTATGAAGGCTGGTTCAACAGACATTTTTAAATTAAGCCCTCCGTAGACTACCCTGACCCTGGTCTACAGGCTATTAAGAAGGCTGGTTCAACAGACATTTTTAAACCAAGCCCTCCGTAGACTACCCTGACCCTGGTCTACAGGCTATTACGAAGGCTGGTTCAACAGACATTTTTAAACCAAGCCCTCCGTAGACTACCCTGACCCTGGTCTACAGGCTATTACGAAGGCTGGATCAACAGACATTTTTAAATCAAGCCCTCCGTAGACTACCCTGACCCTGGTCTACAGGCTATTACGAAGGCTGGTTCAACAGACATTTTTAAACCAAGCCCTCCGTAGACTACCCTGACCCTGGTCTATAGGCTATTACGAAGGCTGGTTCAACAGACATTTTTAAACCAAGCCCTCCGTAGACTACCCTGACCCTGGTCTACAGGCTATTACGAAGGCTGGTTCAACAGACATTTTTAAACCAAGCCCTCCGTAGACTACCCTGACCCTGGTCTACAGGCTATTACGAAGGCTGGTTCAACAGACATTTTTAAACCAAGCCCTCCGTAGACTACCCTGACCCTGGTCTACAGGCTATTACGAAGGCTGGTTCTACAGACATTTTTAAACCAAGCCCTCCGTAGACTACCCTGACCCTGGTCTATAGGCTATTACGAAGGCTGGTTCAACAGACATTTTTAAACCAAGCCCTCCGTAGACTACCCTGACCCTGGTCTACATGCTATTCCGAAGGCTGGTTCAACAGACATTTTTAAACCAAGCCCTCCGTAGACTACCCTGACCCTGGTCTACAGGCTATTACGAAGGCTGGTTCAACAGACATTTTTAAACCAAGCCCTCTGTAGACTACCCTGACCCTGGTGTACAGGCTATTAAGAAGGCTTGTTCAACAGACATTTTTAAACCAAGCCCTCCGTAGACTACCTTGAGCCTGGTCTACAGGCTATTATGAAGGCTGGTTCAACAGACATTTTTAAACCAAGCCCTCCGTAGACTACCCTGACCCTGGTCTACAGGCTATTAAGAAGGCTGGTTCAACAGACATTTTTAAACCAAGCCCTCCGTAGACTACCCTGACCCTGGTCTACAGGCTATTACGAAGGCTGGTTCAACAGACATTTTTAAACCAAGCCCTCCGTAGACTACCCTGACCCTGGTCTACAGGCTATTACGAAGGCTGGATCAACAGACATTTTTAAATCAAGCCCTCCGTAGACTACCCTGACCCTGGTCTACAGGCTATTACGAAGGCTGGTTCAACAGACATTTTTAAACCAAGCCCTCCGTAGACTACCCTGACCCTGGTCTATAGGCTATTACGAAGGCTGGTTCAACAGACATTTTTAAACCAAGCCCTCCGTAGACTACCCTGACCCTGGTCTACAGGCTATTACGAAGGCTGGTTCAACAGACATTTTTAAACCAAGCCCTCCGTAGACTACCCTGACCCTGGTCTACAGGCTATTACGAAGGCTGGTTCAACAGACATTTTTAAACCAAGCCCTCCGTAGACTACCCTGACCCTGGTCTACAGGCTATTACGAAGGCTGGTTCAACAGACATTGTTAAACCAAGCCCTCCTTAGACTACTCTGACCCTGGTCTACAGGCTATTACGAAGGCTGGTTCAACAGACATTTTTAAACCAAGCCCTCCGTAGACTACCTTGACCCTGGTCTACAGGCTATTACGAAGGCTGGTTCAACAGACATTTTTAAACCAAGCCCTCCGTAGACTACCCTGACCCTGGTCTACAGGCTATTACGAAGGCTGGTTCAACAGACATTTTTAAACCAAGCCCTCCTAAGACTACTCTGACCCTGGTCTACAGGCTATTACGAAGGCTGGTTCAACAGACATTACAGACATTTTTAAACCAAGCCCTCCGTAGACTACCCTGACCCTGGTCTACAGGCTATTACGAAGGCTGGTTCAACAGACATTTTTAAACCAAGCCCTCCGTAGACTACCCTGACCCTGGTCTACTGGCTATTACGAAGGCTGGTTCAACAGACATTTTTAAACCAAGCCCTCCGTAGACTACCCTGACCCTGGTCTACAAGCTATTACGAAGGCTGGTTCAACAGACATTTTTAAACCAAGCCCTCCGTAGACTACCTTGAGCCTGGTCTACAGGCTATTACGAAGGCTGGTTCAACAGACATTTTTAAACCAAGCCCTCCGTAGACTACCCTGACCCTGGTCTACAGGCTATTAAGAAGGCTGGTTCAACAGACATTTTTAAACCAAGCCCTCCGTAGACTACCCTGACCCTGGTCTACAGGCTATTACGAAGGCTGGTTCAACAGACATTTTTAAACCAAGCCCTCCGTAGACTACCCTGACCCTGGTCTACAGGCTATTACGAAGGCTGGTTCAACAGACATTTTTAAATCAAGCCCTCCGTAGACTACCCTGACCCTGGTCTACAGGCTATTACGAAGGCTAGTTCAACAGACATTTTTAAACCAAGCCCTCCGTAGACTACCCTGACCCTGGTCTATAGGCTATTAAGAAGGCTGGTTCAACAGACATTTTTAAACCAAGCCCTCCGTAGACTACCCTGACCCTGGTCTATAGGCTATTACGAAGGCTGGTTCAACAGACATTTTTAAACCAAGCCCTCCGTAGACTACCCTGACCCTGGTCTACAGGCTATTACAAAGGCTGGTTCAACAGACATTTTTAAACCAAGCCCTCCTTAGACTACTCTGACCCTGGTCTACAGGCTATTACGAAGGCTGGTTCAACAGACATTTTTAAACCAAGCCCTCCGTAGACTACCCTGACCCTGGTCTACAGGCTATTACGAAGGCTGGTTCAACAGACATTTTTAAACCAAGCCCTCCGTAGACTACCCTGACCCTGGTCTACAGGCTATTACGAAGGCTGGTTCAACAGACATTTTTAAACCAAGCCCTCCGTAGACTACCCTGAACCTGGTCTACAGGCTATTACGAAGGCTGGTTCAACAGACATTTTTAAACCAAGCCCTCCGTAGACTACCCTGACCCTGGTCTACAGGCTATTACGAAGGCTGGTTCAACAGACATTTTTAAACCAAGCCCTCCGTAGACTACCCTGACCCTGGTCTACAGGCTATTACGAAGGCTGGTTCAACAGACATTTTTAAACCAAGACCTCCGTAGACAACCCTGACCCTGGTCTACAGGCTATTACGAAGGCTGGTTCAACAGACATTTTTAAACCAAGCCCTCCGTAGACTACCCTGACCCTGGTCTACAGGCTATTACGAAGGCTGGTTCAACAGACATTTTTAAACCAAGCCCTCCGTAGACTACCCTGACCCTGGTCTACAGGCTATTACGAAGGCTGGTTCAACAGACATTTTTAAACCAAGCCCTCCGTAGACTACCCTGACCCTGGACTACAAGCTATTACGAAGGCTGGTTCAACAGACATTTTTAAACCAAGCCCTCCGTAGAAAACCCTGAACCTGGTCTATAGGCTATTACGAAGGCTGGTTCAACAGACATTTTTAAACCAAGCCCTCCGTAGACTACCCTGACCCTGGTCTACAGGATATTACGAAGGCTGGTTCAACAGACATTTTTAAACCAAGCCCTCCGTAGACTACCCTGACCCTGGTCTACAGGCTATTGCGAAGGCTGGTTCAACAGACATTTTTAAACCAAGCCCTCTGTAGACTACCCTGACCCTGGTCTACAGGCTATTACGAAGGCTGGTTCAACAGACATTTTTAAACCAAGCCCTCCGTAGACTACCCTGACCCTGGTCTACAGGCTATTACGAAGGCTGGTTCTACAGACTATTTTAAACCAAGCCCTCCGTAGACTACCCTGACCCTGGTCTACAGGCTATTACGAAGGCTGGTTCAACAGACATTTTTAAACCGAGCCCTCCGTAGACTACCCTGACCCTGGTCTACATGCTATTACGAAGGCTGGTTCAACAGACATTTTTAAACCAAACCTCCGTAGACTACCCTGACCCTGGTCTACAGGCTATTACGAAGGCTGGTTCAACAGACATTTTTAAACCAAGCCCTCCGTAGACTACCCTGACCCTGGTCTACAGGCTATTACGAAGGCTGGTTCAACAGACATTTTTAAACCAAGCCCTCCGTTGACTACCCTGACCCTGGTCTATAGGCTATTACGAAGGCTGGATCAACAGACATTTTTAAATCAAGCCCTCCGTAGACTTCCCTGACCCTGGTCTACAGGCTATTACGAAGGCTGGTTCAACAGACATTTTTAAACCAAGCCCTCCGTAGACTACCTTGACCCTGGTCTACAGGCTATTACGAAGGCTGGTTCAACAGACATTTTTAAACCAAGCCCTCCATAGACTACCCTGACCCTGGTCTACAGGCTATTACGAAGGCTGGTTCAACAGACATTTTTAAACCAAGCCCTCCGTTGACTACCCTGACCCTGGTCTACAGGCTATTACGAAGGCTGGTTCAACAGACATTTTTAAACCAAGCCCTCCGTAGACTACCCTGACCCTGGTCTACAGGCTATTACGAAGGCTGGTTCAACAGACATTTTTAAACCAAGCAATCCGTAGACTACCTTGAACCTGGTCTACAGGCTATTACGAAGGCTGGTTCAACAGACATTTTTAAACCAAGCCCTCCGTTGACTACCCTGACCCTGGTCTACAGGCTATTACGAAGGCTGGTTCAACAGACATTTTTAAACCAAGCCCTCCGTAGACTACCCTGACCCTGGTCTACAGGCTTTTACGAAGGCTGGTTCAACAGACATTTTTAAACCAAGCCCTCCGTAGACTACCCTGACCCTGGTCTACAGGCTATTAAGAAGGCTGGTTCAACAGACATTTTTAAACCAAGCCCTCCGTAGACTACCCTGACCCTGGTCTACATGCTATTACGAAGGCTGGTTCAACAGACATTTTTAAACCAAGCCCTCCGTTGACTACCCTGACCCTGGTCTACAGGCTATTACGAAGGCTGGTTCAACAGACATTTTTAAACCAAGCCCTCCGTTGACTACCCTGACCCTGGTCTACAGGCTATTACGAAGGCTGGTTCAACAGATATTTTTAAACCAAGCCCTCCGTAGACTACCCTGACCCTGGTCTACAAGCTATTACAAAGGCTGGTTCAACAGACATTTTTAAACCAAGCCCTCCGTAGAAAACCCTGACCCTGGTCTATAGGCTATTACGAAGGCTGGTTCAACAGACATTTTTAAACCAAGCCCTCCGTAGACTACCCTGACCCTGGTCTACAGGCTATTACGAAGGCTGGTTCAACAGACATTTTTAAACCAAGCCCTCCGTAGACTACCTTGACCCTGGTCTACAGGCTATTATGAAAGCTGGTTCAACAGACATTTTTAAACCAAGCCCTCCGTAGACATCCCTGACCCTGGTCTACAGGCTATTAAGAAGGCTGGTTCAACAGACATTTTTAAACCAAGCCCTCCGTAGACTACCCTGACCCTGGTCTACAGGCTATTACGAAGGCTGGTTCAACAGACATTTTTAAACCAAGCCCTCCATAGACTACCCTGACCCTGGTCTACAGGCTATTGCGAAGGCTGGTTCAACAGACATTTTTAAACCAAGCCCTCCGTAGACTACCCTGACCCTGGTCTACAGGCTATTACGAAGGCTGGTTCTACAGACATTTTTAAACCAAGCCCTCCGTAGACTACCCTGACCCTGGTCTACAGGCTATTACGAAGGCTGGTTCAACAGACATTTTTAAACCGAGCCCTCCGTAGACTACCCTGACCCTGGTCTACATGCTATTACGAAGGCTGGTTCAACAGACATTTTTAAACCAAACCTCCGTAGACTACCCTGACCCTGGTCTACAGGCTATTACGAAGGCTGGTTCAACAGACATTTTTAAACCAAACCTCCGTAGACTACCCTGACCCTGGTCTACAGGCTATTACGAAGGCTGGTTCAACAGACATTTTTAAACCAAGCCCTCCGTTGACTACCCTGACCCTGGTCTATAGGCTATTACGAAGGCTGGATCAACAGACATTTTTAAATCAAGCCCTCCGTAGACTTCCCTGACCCTGGTCTACAGGCTATTACGAAGGCTGGTTCAACAGACATTTTTAAACCAAGCCCTCCGTAGACTACCTTGACCCTGGTCTACAGGCTATTACGAAGGCTGGTTCAACAGACATTTTTAAACCAAGCCCTCCGTAGACTACCCTGACCCTGGTCTACAGGCTATTACGAAGGCTGGTTCAACAGACATTTTTAAACCAAGCCCTCCGTTGACTACCCTGACCCTGGTCTACAGGCTATTACGAAGGCTGGTTCAACAGACATTTTTAAACCAAGCCCTCCGTAGACTACCCTGACCCTGGTCTACAGGCTATTACGAAGGCTGGTTCAACAGACATTTTTAAACCAAGCCCTCCGTTGACTACCCTGACCCTGGTCTACAGGCTATTACGAAGGCTGGTTCAACAGACATTTTTAAACCAAGCCCTCCGTAGAAAACCCTGACCCTGGTCTATAGGCTATTACGAAGGCTGGTTCAACAGACATTTTTAAACCAAGCCCTCCGTAGACTACCCTGACCCTGGTCTACAGGCTATTACGAAGGCTGGTTCAACAGACATTTTTAAACCAAGCCCTCCGTAGACTACCCTGACCCTGGTCTACAGGCTATTATGAAAGCTGGTTCAACAGACATTTTTAAACCAAGCCCTCCGTAGACATCCCTGACCCTGGTCTACAGGCTATTAAGAAGGCTGGTTCAACAGACATTTTTAAACCAAGCCCTCCGTAGACTACCCTGACCCTGGTCTACAGGCTATTACGAAGGCTGGTTCAACAGACATTTTTAAACCAAGCCCTCCATAGACTACCCTGACCCTGGTCTACAGGCTATTGCGAAGGCTGGTTCAACAGACATTTTTAAACCAAGCCCTCCGTAGACTACCCTGACCCTGGTCTACAGGCTATTACGAAGGCTGGTTCTACAGACATTTTTAAACCAAGCCCTCCGTAGACTACCCTGACCCTGGTCTACAGGCTATTACGAAGGCTGGTTCAACAGACATTTTTAAACCGAGCCCTCCGTAGACTACCCTGACCCTGGTCTACATGCTATTACGAAGGCTGGTTCAACAGACATTTTTAAACCAAACCTCCGTAGACTACCCTGACCCTGGTCTACAGGCTATTACGAAGGCTGGTTCAACAGACATTTTTAAACCAAACCTCCGTAGACTACCCTGACCCTGGTCTACAGGCTATTACGAAGGCTGGTTCAACAGACATTTTTAAACCAAGCCCTCCGTTGACTACCCTGACCCTGGTCTATAGGCTATTACGAAGGCTGGATCAACAGACATTTTTAAATCAAGCCCTCCGTAGACTTCCCTGACCCTGGTCTACAGGCTATTGCGAAGGCTGGTTCAACAGACATTTTTAAACCAAGCCCTCCGTAGACTACCTTGACCCTGGTCTACAGGCTATTACGAAGGCTGGTTCAACAGACATTTTTAAACCAAGCCCTCCGTAGACTACCCTGACCCTGGTCTACAGGCTATTACGAAGGCTGGTTCAACAGACATTTTTAAACCAAGCCCTCCGTTGACTACCCTGACCCTGGTCTACAGGCTATTACGAAGGCTGGTTCAACAGACATTTTTAAACCAAGCCCTCCGTAGACTACCCTGACCCTGGTCTACAGGCTATTACGAAGGCTGGTTCAACATACATTTTTAAACCAAGCAATCCGTAGACTACCTTGAGCCTGGTCTACAGGCTATTATGAAGGCTGGTTCAACAGACATTTTTAAACCAAGCCCTCCGTAGACTACCCTGACCCTGGTCTACAGGCTATTACGAAGGCTGGTTCAACAGACATTTTTAAACCAAGCCCTCCGTAGACTACCTTGACCCTGGTCTACAGGCTATTATGAAAGCTGGTTCAACAGACATTTTTAAACCAAGCCCTCCGTAGACATCCCTGACCCTGGTCTACAGGCTATTAAGAAGGCTGGTTCAACAGACATTTTTAAACCAAGCCCTCCGTAGACTACCCTGACCCTGGTCTACAGGCTATTACGAAGGCTGGTTCAGCAGACATTTTTAAACCAAGCCCTCCATAGACTACCCTGACCCTGGTCTACAGGCTATTGCGAAGGCTGGTTCAACAGACATTTTTAAACCAAGCCCTCCGTAGACTACCCTGACCCTGGTCTACAGGCTATTACGAAGGCTGGTTCTACAGACATTTTTAAACCAAGCCCTCCGTAGACTACCCTGACCCTGGTCTACAGGCTATTACGAAGGCTGGTTCAACAGACATTTTTAAACCGAGCCCTCCGTAGACTACCCTGACCCTGGTCTACATGCTATTACGAAGGCTGGTTCAACAGACATTTTTAAACCAAACCTCCGTAGACTACCCTGACCCTGGTCTACAGGCTATTACGAAGGCTGGTTCAACAGACATTTTTAAACCAAACCTCCGTAGACTACCCTGACCCTGGTCTACAGGCTATTACGAAGGCTGGTTCAACAGACATTTTTAAACCAAGCACTCCGTTGACTACCCTGACCCTGGTCTATAGGCTATTACGAAGGCTGGATCAACAGACATTTTTAAATCAAGCCCTCCGTAGACTTCCCTGACCCTGGTCTACAGGCTATTACGAAGGCTGGTTCAACAGACATTTTTAAACCAAGCCCTCCGTAGACTACCTTGACCCTGGTCTACAGGCTATTACGAAGGCTGGTTCAACAGACATTTTTAAACCAAGCCCTCCGTAGACTACCCTGACCCTGGTCTACAGGCTATTACGAAGGCTGGTTCAACAGACATTTTTAAACCAAGCCCTCCGTTGACTACCCTGACCCTGGTCTACAGGCTATTACGAAGGCTGGTTCAACAGACATTTTTAAACCAAGCCCTCCGTAGACTACCCTGACCCTGGTCTACAGGCTATTACGAAGGCTGGTTCAACAGACATTTTTAAACCAAGCCCTCCGTTGACTACCCTGACCCTGGTCTACAGGCTATTACGAAGGCTGGTTCAACAGACATTTTTAAACCAAGCCCTCCATAGACTACCCTGACCCTGGTCTACAGGCTATTACGAAGGCTGGTTCAACATACATTTTTAAACCAAGCAATCCGTAGACTACCTTGAGCCTGGTCTACAGGCAATTATGAAGGCTGGTTCAACAGACATTTTTAAACCAAGCCCTCCGTAGACTACCCTGACCCTGGTCTACAGGCTATTACGAAGGCTGGTTCAACAGACATTTTTAAACCAAGCCCTCCGTAGACTACCCTGACCCTGGTCTACAGGCTATTACGAAGGCTGGTTCAACAGACATTTTTAAACCAAGCCCTCCGTAGACTACCTTGACCCTGGTCTACAGGCTATTATGAAAGCTGGTTCAACAGACATTTTTAAACCAAGCCCTCCGTAGACATCCCTGACCCTGGTCTACAGGCTATTAAGAAGGCTGGTTCAACAGACATTTTTAAACCAAGCCCTCCGTAGACTACCCTGACCCTGGTCTACAGGCTATTACGAAGGCTGGTTCAACAGACATTTTTAAACCAAGCCCTCCATAGACTACCCTGACCCTGGTCTACAGGCTATTGCGAAGGCTGGTTCAACAGACATTTTTAAACCAAGCCCTCCGTAGACTACCCTGACCCTGGTCTACAGGCTATTACGAAGGCTGGTTCTACAGACATTTTTAAACCAAGCCCTCCGTAGACTACCCTGACCCTGGTCTACAGGCTATTACGAAGAATGGTTCAACAGACATTTTTAAACCGAGCCCTCCGTAGACTACCCTGACCCTGGTCTACATGCTATTACGAAGGCTGGTTCAACAGACATTTTTAAACCAAACCTCCGTAGACTACCCTGACCCTGGTCTACAGGCTATTACGAAGGCTGGTTCAACAGACATTTTTAAACCAAACCTCCGTAGACTACCCTGACCCTGGTCTACAGGCTATTACGAAGGCTGGTTCAACAGACATTTTTAAACCAAGCCCTCCGTTGACTACCCTGACCCTGGTCTATAGGCTATTACGAAGGCTGGATCAACAGACATTTTTAAATCAAGCCCTCCGTAGACTTCCCTGACCCTGGTCTACAGGCTATTACGAAGGCTGGTTCAACAGACATTTTTAAACCAAGCCCTCCGTAGACTACCTTGACCCTGGTCTACAGGCTATTACGAAGGCTGGTTCAACAGACATTTTTAAACCAAGCCCTCCGTAGACTACCCTGACCCTGGTCTACAGGCTATTACGAAGGCTGGTTCAACAGACATTTTTAAACCAAGCCCTCCGTTGACTACCCTGACCCTGGTCTACAGGCTATTACGAAGGCTGGTTCAACAGACATTTTTAAACCAAGCCCTCCGTAGACTACCCTGACCCTGGTCTACAGGCTATTACGAAGGCTGGTTCAACAGACATTTTTAAACCAAGCAATCCGTAGACTACCTTGAGCCTGGTCTACAGGCTATTATGAAGGCTGGTTCAACAGACATTTTTAAACCAAGCCCTCCGTAGACTACCCTGACCCTGGTCTACAGGCTATTACGAAGGCTGGTTCAACAGACATTTTTAAACCAAGCCCTCCGTTGACTACCCTGACCCTGGTCTACAGGCTATTACGAAGGCTGGTTCAACAGACATTTTTAAACCAAGCCCTCCGTAGAAAACCCTGACCCTGGTCTATAGGCTATTATGAAGGCTGGTTCAACAGACATTTTTAAACCAAGCCCTCCGTAGACTACCCTGACCCTGGTCTACAGGCTATTACGATGGCTGGTTCAACAGACATTTTTAAACCAAGCCCTCCGTAGACTACCTTGACCCTGGTCTACAGGCTATTATGAAAGCTGGTTCAACAGACATTTTTAAACCAAGCCCTCCGTAGACATCCCTGACCCTGGTCTACAGGCTATTAAGAAGGCTGGTTCAACAGACATTTTTAAACCAAGCCCTCCGTAGACTACCCTGACCCTGGTCTACAGGCTATTACGAAGGCTGGTTCAACAGACATTTTTAAACCAAGCCCTCCATAGACTACCCTGACCCTGGTCTACAGGCTATTGCGAAGGCTGGTTCAACAGACATTTTTAAACCAAGCCCTCCGTAGACTACCCTGACCCTGGTCTACAGGCTATTACGAAGGCTGGTTCTACAGACATTTTTAAACCAAGCCCTCCGTAGACTACCCTGACCCTGGTCTACAGGCTATTACGAAGGCTGGTTCAACAGACATTTTTAAACCGAGCCCTCCGTAGACTACCCTGACCCTGGTCTACATGCTATTACGAAGGCTGGTTCAACAGACATTTTTAAACCAAACCTCCGTAGACTACCCTGACCCTGGTCTACAGGCTATTACGAAGGCTGGTTCAACAGACATTTTTAAACCAAACCTCCGTAGACTACCCTGACCCTGGTCTACAGGCTATTACGAAGGCTGGTTCAACAGACATTTTTAAACCAAGCCCTCCGTTGACTGCCCTGACCCTGGTCTATAGGCTATTACGAAGGCTGGATCAACAGACATTTTTAAATCAAGCCCTCCGTAGACTTCCCTGACCCTGGTCTACAGGCTATTACGAAGGCTGGTTCAACAGACATTTTTAAACCAAGCCCTCCGTAGACTACCTTGACCCTGGTCTACAGGCTATTACGAAGGCTGGTTCAACAGACATTTTTAAACCAAGCCCTCCGTAGACTACCCTGACCCTGGTCTACAGGCTATTACGAAGGCTGGTTCAACAGACATTTTTAAACCAAGCCCTCCGTTGACTACCCTGACCCTGGTCTACAGGCTATTACGAAGGCTGGTTCAACAGACATTTTTAAACCAAGCCCTCCGTAGACTACCCTGACCCTGGTCTACAGGCTATTACGAAGGCTGGTTCAACAGCCATTTTTAAACCAAGCAATCCGTAGACTACCTTGAGCCTGGTCTACAGGCTATTATGAAGGCTGGTTCAACAGACATTTTTAAACCAAGCCCTCCGTAGACTACCCTGACCCTGGTCTACAGGCTATTACGAAGGCTGGTTCAACAGACATTTTTAAACCAAGCCCTCCGTAGACTACCCTGACCCTGGTCTACAGGCTATTACGAAGGCTGGTTCAACAGACATTTTTAAACCAAGCCCTCCGTAGACTACCCTGACCCTGGTCTACAGGCTTTTACGAAGGCTGGTTCAACAGACATTTTTAAACCAAGCCCTCCGTAGACTACCCTGACCCTGGTCTACAGGCTATTAAGAAGGCTGGTTCAACAGACATTTTTAAACCAAGCCCTCCGTAGACTACCTGACCCTGGTCTACATGCTATTACGAAGGCTGGTTCAACAGACATTTTTAAACCAAGCCCTCCGTTGACTACCCTGACCCTGGTCTACAGGCTATTACGAAGGCTGGTTCAACAGACATTTTTAAACCAAGCCCTCCGTTGACTACCCTGACCCTGGTCTACAGGCTATTACGAAGGCTGGTTCAACAGATATTTTTAAACCAAGCCCACCGTAGACTACCCTGACCCTGGTCTACAGGCTATTACGAAGGCTGGTTCAACAGACATTTTTAAACCAAGCCCTCCGTAGACTACCCTGACCCTGGTCTATAGGCTATTACGAAGGCTGGTTCAGCAGACATTTTTAAACCAAGCCCTCCGTAGACTACCCTGACCCTGGTCTACAGGCTATTACGAAGGCTGGTTCAACAGAAATGTTTAAACCAAGGCCTCCGTACACTACCCTGACCCTGGTCTATGGGCTATTACGAAGGCTGGTTCAACAGACATTTTTAAACCAAGCCCTCCGTAGACTACCCTGACCCTGGTCTACAGGACTATTACGAAGGCTGGTTCAACAGACATTTTTAAACCAAGCCCTCCATAGACTACCCTGACCCTGGTCTACAGGCTATTACAAAGGCTGGTTCAACAGACATTTTTAAACCAAGCCCTCCGTAGACTACCCTGACCCTGGTCTACAGGCTATTACGAAGGCTGGTTCAACAGACATTTTTAAACCAAGCCCTCCGTAGACTACCCTGACCCTGGTCTACAGGCTATTACGAAGGCTGGTTCAACAGACATTTTTAAACCAAGCCCTCCGTAGACTACCCTGACCCTGGTCTACAGGCTATTACGAAGGCTGGTTCAACAGACATTTTTAAACCAAGCCCCCCGTTGACTACCCTGACCCTGGTCTACAGGCTATTACGAAGGCTGGTTCAACAGACATTTTTAAACCAAGCCCTCCGTAGACTACCCTGACCCTGGTCTACAGGCTACTACGAAGGCTGGTTCTACAGACATTTTTAAACCAAGCCCTCCGTAGACTACCCTGACCCTGGTCTACAAGCTATTACGAAGGCTGGTTCAACAGACATTTATAAACCAAGCCAACCGTAGACTACCCTGACCCTGGTCTATAGGCTATTACGAAGGCTGGTTCAACAGACATTTTTAAACCAAGCCCTCCGTAGACTACCCTGACCCTGGTCTACAGGCTATTACAAAGGCTGGTTCAACAGACATTTTTAAACCAAGCCCTCCGTAGACTACCCTGACCCTGGTCTACAGGCTATTACGAAGGCTGGTTCAACAGACATTTTTAAACCAAGCCCTCCGTAGACTACCCTGACCCTGGTCTACAGGCTATTACGAAGGCTGGTTCAACAGACATTTTTAAACCAAGCCCTCCGTAGACTACCCTGACCCTGGTCTACAGGCTATTACGAAGGCTGGTTCAACAGACATTTTTAAACCAAGCCCTCCGTAGACTACCCTGACCCTGGTCTACAGGCTATTACGAAGGCTGGTTCAACAGACATTTTTAAACCAAGCCCTCCGTAGACTACCCTGACCCTGGTCTACAGGCTATTACGAAGGCTGGTTCAACAGACATTTTTAAACCAAGCCCTCCGTAGACTACCCTGACCCTGGTCTAGAGGCTATTACGAAGGCTGGTTCAACAGACATTTTTAAACCAAGCCCTCCGTAGACTACCCTGACCCTGGTCTACAGGCTATTAAGAAGGCTGGTTCAACAGACATTTTTAAACCAAGCCCTCCGTAGACTACCTGACCCTGGTCTACATGCTATTACGAAGGCTGGTTCAACAGACATTTTTAAACCAAGCCCTCCGTTGACTACCCTGACCCTGGTCTACAGGCTATTACGAAGGCTGGTTCAACAGACATTTTTAAACCAAGCCCTCCGTAGACTACCCTGACCCTGGTCTACAGGCTATTACGAAGGCTGGTTCAACAGACATTTTTAAACCAAGCCCACCGTAGACTACCCTGACCCTGGTCTACAGGCTATTACGAAGGCTGGTTCAACAGACATTTTTAAACCAAGCTCTCCGTAGACTACCCTGACCCTGGTCTATAGGCTATTACGAAGGCTGGTTCAGCAGACATTTTTAAACCAAGCCCTCCGTAGACTACCCTGACCCTGGTCTACAGGCTATTACGAAGGCTGGTTCAACAGATATTTTTAAACCAAGCCCTCCGTAGACTACCCTGACCCTGGTCTATAGGCTATTACGAAGGCTGTTTCAGCAGACATTTTTAAACCAAGCCCTCCGTAGACTACCCTGACCCTGGTCTACAGGCAATTACGAAGGCTGGTTCAACAGACATTTTTAAACCAAGCCCTCCGTACACTACCCTGACCCTGGTCTATGGGCTATTACGAAGGCTGGTTCAACAGACATTTTTAAACCAAGCCCTCCGTAGACTACCCTGACCCTGGTCTACAGGCTATTACGAAGGCTGGTTCAACAGACATTTTTAAACCAAGCCCTCCGTAGACTACCCTGACCCTGGTCTACAGGCTATTACGAAGGCTGGTTCAACAGACATTTTTAAACCAAGCCCTCCGTAGACTACCCTGACCCTGGTCTACAGGCTATTACGAAGGCTGGTTCAACAGACATTTTTAAACCAAGCCCTCCGTAGACTACCCTGACCCTGGTCTACAGGCTATTACGAAGGCTGGTTCAACAGACATTTTTAAACCAAGCCCACCGTAGACTACCCTGACCCTGGTCTACAGGCTATTACGAAGGCTGGTTCAACAGACATTTTTAAACCAAGCCCTCCGTAGACTACCCTGACCCTGGTCTACAGGCTATTACGAAGGCTGGTTCAACAGACATTTTTAAACCAAGCCCTCCGTAGACTACCCTGACCCTGGTCTACAGGCTATTACGAAGGCTGGTTCAACAGACATTTTTAAACCAAGCCCTCCGTAGACTACCCTGACCCTGGTCTACAGGCTATTACGAAGGCTGGTTCAACAGACATTTTTAAACCAAGCCCTCCGTAGACTACCCTGACCCTGGTCTATAGGCTATTACGAAGGCTGGTTCAGCAGACATTTTTAAACCAAGCCCTCCGTAGACTACCCTGACCCTGGTCTACAGGCTATTACGAAGGCTGGTTCAACAGACATTTTTAAACCAAGCCCTCCGTAGACTACCCTGACCCTGGTCTACAGGCTATTACGAAGGCTGGTTCAACAGACATTTTTAAACCAAGCCCTCCGTAGACTACCCTGACCCTGGTCTACAGGCTATTACGAAGGCTGGTTCAACAGACATTTTTAAACCAAGCCCTCCGTAGACTACCCTGACCCTGGTCTACAGGCTATTACGAAGGCTGGTTCAACAGACATTTTTAAACCAAGCCCTCCGTAGACTACCCTGACCCTGGTCTACAGGCTATTACGAAGGCTGGTTCAACAGACATTTTTAAACCAAGCCCTCCGTAGACTACCCTGACCCTGGTCTACAGGCTATTACGAAGGCTGGTTCAACAGACATTTTTAAACCAAGCCCTCCGTAGACTACCCTGACCCTGGTCTACAGGCTATTACGAAGGCTGGTTCAACAGACATTTTTAAACCAAGCCCTCCGTAGACTACCCTGACCCTGGTCTACAGGCTATTACGAAGGCTGGTTCAACAGACATTTTTAAACCAAGCCCTCCGTAGACTACCCTGACCCTGGTCTACAGGCTATTACGAAGGCTGGTTCAACAGACATTTTTAAACCAAGCCCTCCGTAGACTACCCTGACCCTGGTCTACAGGCTATTACGAAGGCTGGTTCAACAGACATTTTTAAACCAAGCCCTCCGTAGACTACCCTGACCCTGGTCTACAGGCTATTACGAAGGCTGGTTCAACAGACATTTTTAAACCAAGCCCTCCGTAGACTACCCTGACCCTGGTCTACAGGCTATTACGAAGGCTGGTTCAACAGACATTTTTAAACCAAGCCCTCCGTAGACTACCCTGACCCTGGTCTACAGGCTATTACGAAGGCTGGTTCAACAGACATTTTTAAACCAAGCCCTCCGTAGACTACCCTGACCCTGGTCTACAGGCTATTACGAAGGCTGGTTCAACAGACATTTTTAAACCAAGCCCTCCGTAGACTACCCTGACCCTGGTCTACAGGCTATTACGAAGGCTGGTTCAACAGACATTTTTAAACCAAGCCCTCCGTAGACTACCCTGACCCTGGTCTATAGGCTATTACGAAGGCTGGTTCAACAGACATTTTTAAACCAAGCCCTCCGTAGACTACCCTGACCCTGGTCTACAGGCTATTACGAAGGCTGGTTCAACAGACATTTTTAAACCAAGCCCTCCGTAGACTACCTTGACCCTGGTCTACAGGCTATTATGAAGGCTGGTTCAACAGACATTTTTAAACCAAGCCCTCCGTAGACTACCCTGACCCTGGTCTACAGGCTATTACGAAGGCTGGTTCAACAGACATTTTTAAACCAAGCCCTCCGTAGACTACCCTGACCCTGGTCTACAGGCTATTACGAAGGCTGGTTCAACAGACATTTTTAAACCAAGCCCTCCGTAGACTACCCTGACCCTGGTCTACAGGCTATTACGAAGGCTGGTTCAACAGACATTTTTAAACCAAGCCCTCCGTAGACTACCCTGACCCTGGTCTACAGGCTATTACGAAGGCTGGTTCAACAGACATTTTTAAACCAAGCCCTCCGTAGACTACCCTGACCCTGGTCTACAGGCTATTACGAAGGCTGGTTCTACAGACATTTTTAAACCAAGCCCTCCGTAGACTACCCTGACCCTGGTCTACAGGCTATTACGAAGGCTGGTTCAACAGACATTTTTAAACCAAGCCCTCCGTAGACTACCCTGACCCTGGTCTACAGGCTATTACGAAGGCTGGTTCAACAGACATTTTTAAACCAAGCCCTCCGTAGACTACCCTGACCCTGGTCTACATGCTATTCCGAAGGCTGGTTCAACAGACATTTTTAAACCAAGCCCTCCGTAGACTACCCTGACCCTGGTCTACAGGCTATTACGAAGGCTGGTTCAACAGACATTTTTAAACCAAGCCCTCGGTAGACTACCCTGACCCTGGTCTACAGGCTATTACGAAGGCTGGTTCAACAGACATTTTTAAACCAAGCCCTCCATAGACTACCCTGACCTTGGTCTACAGGCTATTACGAAGGCTGGTTCAACAGACATTTTTAAACCAAGCCCTCCGTAGACTACCCTGACCCTGGTCTACAGGCTATTATGAAGGCTGGTTCAACAGACATTTTTAAACCAAGCCCTCCGTAGACTACCCTGACCCTGGTCTACAGGCTATTACGAAGGCTGGTTCAACAGATATTTTTAAACCAAGCCCTCCGTAGACTACCCTGACCCTGGTCTACAGGCTATTACGAAGGCTGGTTCAACAGACATTTTTAAACCAAGCCCTCCGTAGACTACCCTGACCCTGGTCTACAGGCTATTACGAAGGCTGGTTCAGCAGACATTTTTAAACCAAGCCCTCCGTAGACTACCCTGACCCTGGTCTACAGGCTATTACGAAGGCTGGTTCAACAGACATTTTTAAACCAAGCCCTCCGTAGACTACCCTGACCCTGGTCTATAGGCTATTACGAAGGCTGGTTCAACAGACATTTTTAAACCAAGCCCTCCGTAGACTACCCTGACCCTGGTCTACAGGCTATTACGAAGGCTGGTTCAACAGACATTTTTAAACCAAGCCCTCCGTAGACTACCCTGACCCTGGTCTACAGGCTATTACGAAGGCTGGTTCAACAGACATTTTTAAACCAAGCCCTCCGTAGACTACCCTGACCCTGGTCTACAGGCTATTACGAAGGCTGGTTCAACAGACATTTTTAAACCAAACCTCCGTAGACTACCCTGACCCTGGTCTACAGGCTATTACGAAGGCTGGTTCAACAGACATTTTTAAACCAAGCCCTCCGTAGACTACCCTGACCCTGGTCTATAGGCTATTACGAAGGCTGGTTCAACAGACATTTTTAAACCAAGCCCTCCGTAGACTTCCCTGACCCTGGTCTACAGGCTATTACGAAGGCTGGTTCAACAGACATTTTTAAACCAAGCCCTCCGTAGACTACCTTGACCCTGGTCTACAGGCTATTACGAAGGCTGGTTCAACAGACATTTTTAAACCAAGCCCTCCGTAGACTACCCTGACCCTGGTCTACAGGCTATTACGAAGGCTGGTTCAACAGACATTTTTAAACCAAGCCCTCCGTAGACTACCCTGACCCTGGTCTACAGGCTATTACGAAGGCTGGTTCAACAGACATTTTTAAACCAAGCCCTCCGTAGACTACCCTGACCCTGGTCTACAGGCTATTACGAAGGCTGGTTCAACAGACATTTTTAAACCAAGCCCTCCGTAGACTACCCTGACCCTGGTCTACAGGCTATTACGAAGGCTGGTTCAACAGACATTTTTAAACCAAGCCCTCCGTAGACTACCCTGACCCTGGTCTACAGGCTATTACGAAGGCTGGTTCAACAGACATTTTTAAACCAAGCCCTCCGTAGACTACCCTGACCCTGGTCTACAGGCTATTACGAAGGCTGGTTCAACAGACATTTTTAAACCAAGCCCTCCGTAGACTACCCTGACCCTGGTCTACAGGCTATTACGAAGGCTGGTTCAACAGACATTTTTAAACCAAGCCCTCCGTAGACTACCCTGACCCTGGTCTACAGGCTATTACGAAGGCTGGTTCAACAGACATTTTTAAACCAAGCCCTCCGTAGACTACCCTGACCCTGGTCTACAGGCTATTACGAAGGCTGGTTCAACAGACATTTTTAAACCAAGCCCTCCGTAGACTACCCTGACCCTGGTCTACAGGCTATTACGAAGGCTGGTTCAACAGACATTTTTAAACCAAGCCCTCCGTAGACTACCCTGACCCTGGTCTACAGGCTATTACGAAGGCTGGTTCAACAGACATTTTTAAACCAAGCCCTCCGTAGACTACCCTGACCCTGGTCTACAGGCTATTACGAAGGCTGGTTCAACAGACATTTTTAAACCAAGCCCTCCGTAGACTACCCTGACCCTGGTCTACAGGCTATTACGAAGGCTGGTTCAACAGACATTTTTAAACCAAGCCCTCCGTAGACTACCCTGACCCTGGTCTACACGCTATTACGAAGGCTGGTTCAACAGACATTTTTAAACCAAGCCCTCCGTATAAAACCCTGACCCTGGTCTATAGGCTATTACGAAGGCTGGTTCAACAGACATTTTTAAACCAAGCCCTCCGTAGACTACCCTGACCCTGGTCTACAGGCTATTACGAAGGCTGGTTCAACAGACATTTTTAAACCAAGCCCTCCGTAGACTACCCTGACCCTGGTCTACAGGCTATTACGAAGGCTGGTTCAACAGACATTTTTAAACCAAGCCCTCCGTAGACTACCCTGACCCTGGTCTACAGGCTATTACGAAGGCTGGTTCAACAGACATTTTTAAACCAAGCCCTCCGTAGACTACCCTGACCCTGGTCTACAGGCTATTACGAAGGCTGGTTCAACAGACATTTTTAAACCAAGCCCTCCGTAGACTACCCTGACCCTGGTCTACAGGCTATTACGAAGGCTGGTTCAACAGACATTTTTAAACCAAGCCCTCCGTAGACTACCCTGACCCTGGTCTACAGGCTATTACGAAGGCTGGTTCAACAGACATTTTTAAACCAAGCCCTCCGTAGACTACCCTGACCCTGGTCTACAGGCTATTACGAAGGCTGGTTCAACAGATATTTTTAAACCAAGCCCTCCGTAGACTACCCTGACCCTGGTCTACAGGCTATTACGAAGGCTGGTTCAACAGACATTTTTAAACCAAGCCCTCCGTAGACTACCCTGACCCTGGTCTACAGGCTATTACGAAGGCTGGTTCAGCAGACATTTTTAAACCAAGCCCTCCGTAGACTACCCTGACCCTGGTCTACAGGCTATTACGAAGGCTGGTTCAACAGACATTTTTAAACCAAGCCCTCCGTAGACTACCCTGACCCTGGTCTATAGGCTATTACGAAGGCTGGTTCAACAGACATTTTTAAACCAAGCCCTCCGTAGACTACCCTGACCCTGGTCTACAGGCTATTACGAAGGCTGGTTCAACAGACATTTTTAAACCAAGCCCTCCGTAGACTACCCTGACCCTGGTCTACAGGCTATTACGAAGGCTGGTTCAACAGACATTTTTAAACCAAGCCCTCCGTAGACTACCCTGACCCTGGTCTACAGGCTATTACGAAGGCTGGTTCAACAGACATTTTTAAACCAAGCCCTCCGTAGACTACCCTGACCCTGGTCTACAGGCTATTACGAAGGCTGGTTCAACAGACATTTTTAAACCAAGCCCTCCGTAGACTACCCTGACCCTGGTCTACAGGCTATTACGAAGGCTGGTTCAACAGACATTTTTAAACCAAGCCCTCCGTAGACTACCCTGACCCTGGTCTACAGGCTATTACGAAGGCTGGTTCAACAGACATTTTTAAACCAAGCCCTCCGTAGACTACCCTGACCCTGGTCTACAGGCTATTACGAAGGCTGGTTCAACAGACATTTTTAAACCAAGCCCTCCGTAGACTACCCTGACCCTGGTCTACAGGCTATTACGAAGGCTGGTTCAACAGACATTTTTAAACCAAGCCCTCCGTAGACTACCCTGACCCTGGTCTACAGGCTATTACGAAGGCTGGTTCAACAGACATTTTTAAACCAAGCCCTCCGTAGACTACCCTGACCCTGGTCTACAGGCTATTACGAAGGCTGGTTCAACAGACATTTTTAAACCAAGCCCTCCGTAGACTACCCTGACCCTGGTCTACAGGCTATTACGAAGGCTGGTTCAACAGACATTTTTAAACCAAGCCCTCCGTAGACTACCCTGACCCTGGTCTACAGGCTATTACGAAGGCTGGTTCAACAGACATTTTTAAACCAAGCCCTCCGTAGACTACCCTGACCCTGGTCTACAGGCTATTACGAAGGCTGGTTCAACAGACATTTTTAAACCAAGCCCTCCGTAGACTACCCTGACCCTGGTCTACAGGCTATTACGAAGGCTGGTTCAACAGACATTTTTAAACCAAGCCCTCCGTAGACTACCCTGACCCTGGTCTACAGGCTATTACGAAGGCTGGTTCAACAGACATTTTTAAACCAAGCCCTCCGTAGACTACCCTGACCCTGGTCTACAGGCTATTACGAAGGCTGGTTCAACAGACATTTTTAAACCAAGCCCTCCGTAGACTACCCTGACCCTGGTCTACAGGCTATTACGAAGGCTGGTTCAACAGACATTTTTAAACCAAGCCCTCCGTAGACTACCCTGACCCTGGTCTACAGGCTATTACGAAGGCTGGTTCAACAGACATTTTTAAACCAAGCCCTCCGTAGACTACCCTGACCCTGGTCTACAGGCTATTACGAAGGCTGGTTCAACAGACATTTTTAAACCAAGCCCTCCGTAGACTACCCTGACCCTGGTCTACAGGCTATTACGAAGGCTGGTTCAACAGACATTTTTAAACCAAGCCCTCCGTAGACTACCCTGACCCTGGTCTACAGGCTATTACGAAGGCTGGTTCAACAGACATTTTTAAACCAAGCCCTCCGTAGACTACCCTGACCCTGGTCTACAGGCTATTACGAAGGCTGGTTCAACAGACATTTTTAAACCAAGCCCTCCGTAGACTACCCTGACCCTGGTCTATAGGCTATTACGAAGGCTGGTTCAACAGACATTTTTAAACCAAGCCCTCCGTAGACTACCCTGACCCTGGTCTACAGGCTATTACGAAGGCTGGTTCAACAGACATTTTTAAACCAAGCCCTCCGTAGACTACCCTGACCCTGGTCTACATGCTATTCCGAAGGCTGGTTCAACAGACATTTTTAAACCAAGCCCTCCGTAGACTACCCTGACCCTGGTCTACAGGCTATTACGAAGGCTGGTTCAACAGACATTTTTAAACCAAGCCCTCCGTAGACTACCCTGACCCTGGTCTACAGGCTATTACGAAGGCTGGTTCAACAGACATTTTTAAACCAAGCCCTCCGTAGACTACCCTGACCCTGGTCTACAGGCTATTACGAAGGCTGGTTCAACAGACATTTTTAAACCAAGCCCTCCGTAGACTACCCTGACCCTGGTCTACAGGCTATTACGAAGGCTGGTTCAACAGACATTTTTAAACCAAGCCCTCCGTAGACTACCCTGACCCTGGTCTACAGGCTATTACGAAGGCTGGTTCAACAGATATTTTTAAACCAAGCCCTCCGTAGACTACCCTGACCCTGGTCTACAGGCTATTACGAAGGCTGGTTCAACAGACATTTTTAAACCAAGCCCTCCGTAGACTACCCTGACCCTGGTCTACAGGCTATTACGAAGGCTGGTTCAACAGACATTTTTAAACCAAGCCCTCCGTAGACTACCCTGACCCTGGTCTACAGGCTATTACGAAGGCTGGTTCAACAGACATTTTTAAACCAAGCCCTCCGTAGACTACCCTGACCCTGGTCTATAGGCTATTACGAAGGCTGGTTCAACAGACATTTTTAAACCAAGCCCTCCGTAGACTACCCTGACCCTGGTCTACAGGCTATTACGAAGGCTGGTTCAACAGACATTTTTAAACCAAGCCCTCCGTAGACTACCCTGACCCTGGTCTACAGGCTATTACGAAGGCTGGTTCAACAGACATTTTTAAACCAAGCCCTCCGTAGACTACCCTGACCCTGGTCTACAGGCTATTACGAAGGCTGGTTCAACAGACATTTTTAAACCAAACCTCCGTAGACTACCCTGACCCTGGTCTACAGGCTATTACGAAGGCTGGTTCAACAGACATTTTTAAACCAAGCCCTCCGTTGACTACCCTGACCCTGGTCTATAGGCTATTACGAAGGCTGGTTCAACAGACATTTTTAAACCAAGCCCTCCGTAGACTACCCTGACCCTGGTCTACAGGCTATTACGAAGGCTGGTTCAACAGACATTTTTAAACCAAGCCCTCCGTAGACTACCCTGACCCTGGTCTACAGGCTATTACGAAGGCTGGTTCAACAGACATTTTTAAACCAAGCCCTCCGTAGACTACCCTGACCCTGGTCTACAGGCTATTACGAAGGCTGGTTCAACAGACATTTTTAAACCAAGCCCTCCGTAGACTACCCTGACCCTGGTCTACAGGCTATTACGAAGGCTGGTTCAACAGACATTTTTAAACCAAGCCCTCCGTAGACTACCCTGACCCTGGTCTACAGGCTATTACGAAGGCTGGTTCAACAGACATTTTTAAACCAAGCCCTCCGTAGACTACCCTGACCCTGGTCTACAGGCTATTACGAAGGCTGGTTCAACAGACATTTTTAAACCAAGCCCTCCGTAGACTACCCTGACCCTGGTCTACAGGCTATTACGAAGGCTGGTTCAACAGACATTTTTAAACCAAGCCCTCCGTAGACTACCCTGACCCTGGTCTACAGGCTATTACGAAGGCTGGTTCAACAGACATTTTTAAACCAAGCCCTCCGTAGACTACCCTGACCCTGGTCTACAGGCTATTACGAAGGCTGGTTCAACAGACATTTTTAAACCAAGCCCTCCGTAGACTACCCTGACCCTGGTCTACAGGCTATTACGAAGGCTGGTTCAACAGACATTTTTAAACCAAGCCCTCCGTAGACTACCCTGACCCTGGTCTACAGGCTATTACGAAGGCTGGTTCAACAGACATTTTTAAACCAAGCCCTCCGTAGACTACCCTGACCCTGGTCTACAGGCTATTACGAAGGCTGGTTCAACAGACATTTTTAAACCAAGCCCTCCGTAGACTACCCTGACCCTGGTCTACAGGCTATTACGAAGGCTGGTTCAACAGACATTTTTAAACCAAGCCCTCCGTAGACTACCCTGACCCTGGTCTACAGGCTATTACGAAGGCTGGTTCAACAGACATTTTTAAACCAAGCCCTCCGTAGACTACCCTGACCCTGGTCTACAGGCTATTACGAAGGCTGGTTCAACAGACATTTTTAAACCAAGCCCTCCGTAGACTACCCTGACCCTGGTCTACAGGCTATTACGAAGGCTGGTTCAACAGACATTTTTAAACCAAGCCCTCCGTAGACTACCCTGACCCTGGTCTACAGGCTATTACGAAGGCTGGTTCAACAGACATTTTTAAACCAAGCCCTCCGTAGACTACCCTGACCCTGGTCTACAGGCTATTACGAAGGCTGGTTCAACAGACATTTTTAAACCAAGCCCTCCGTAGACTACCCTGACCCTGGTCTACAGGCTATTACGAAGGCTGGTTCAACAGACATTTTTAAACCAAGCCCTCCGTAGACTACCCTGACCCTGGTCTACAGGCTATTACGAAGGCTGGTTCAACAGACATTTTTAAACCAAGCCCTCCGTAGACTACCCTGACCCTGGTCTACAGGCTATTACGAAGGCTGGTTCAACAGACATTTTTAAACCAAGCCCTCCGTAGACTACCCTGACCCTGGTCTACAGGCTATTACGAAGGCTGGTTCAACAGACATTTTTAAACCAAGCCCTCCGTAGACTACCCTGACCCTGGTCTACAGGCTATTACGAAGGCTGGTTCAACAGACATTTTTAAACCAAGCCCTCCGTAGACTACCCTGACCCTGGTCTACAGGCTATTACGAAGGCTGGTTCAACAGACATTTTTAAACCAAGCCCTCCGTAGACTACCCTGACCCTGGTCTACAGGCTATTACGAAGGCTGGTTCAACAGACATTTTTAAACCAAGCCCTCCGTAGACTACCCTGACCCTGGTCTACAGGCTATTACGAAGGCTGGTTCAACAGACATTTTTAAACCAAGCCCTCCGTAGACTACCCTGACCCTGGTCTACAGGCTATTACGAAGGCTGGTTCAACAGACATTTTTAAACCAAGCCCTCCGTAGACTACCCTGACCCTGGTCTACAGGCTATTACGAAGGCTGGTTCAACAGACATTTTTAAACCAAGCCCTCCGTAGACTACCCTGACCCTGGTCTATAGGCTATTACGAAGGCTGGTTCAACAGACATTTTTAAACCAAGCCCTCCGTAGACTACCCTGACCCTGGTCTACAGGCTATTACGAAGGCTGGTTCAACAGACATTTTTAAACCAAGCCCTCCGTAGACTACCCTGACCCTGGTCTACAGGCTATTACGAAGGCTGGTTCAACAGACATTTTTAAACCAAGCCCTCCGTAGACTACCCTGACCCTGGTCTACAGGCTATTACGAAGGCTGGTTCAACAGACATTTTTAAACCAAGCCCTCCGTAGACTACCCTGACCCTGGTCTACAGGCTATTACGAAGGCTGGTTCAACAGACATTTTTAAACCAAGCCCTCCGTAGACTACCCTGACCCTGGTCTACAGGCTATTACGAAGGCTGGTTCAACAGACATTTTTAAACCAAGCCCTCCGTAGACTACCCTGACCCTGGTCTACAGGCTATTACGAAGGCTGGTTCAACAGACATTTTTAAACCAAGCCCTCCGTAGACTACCCTGACCCTGGTCTACAGGCTATTACGAAGGCTGGTTCAACAGACATTTTTAAACCAAGCCCTCCGTAGACTACCCTGACCCTGGTCTACAGGCTATTACGAAGGCTGGTTCAACAGACATTTTTAAACCAAGCCCTCCGTAGACTACCCTGACCCTGGTCTACAGGCTATTACGAAGGCTGGTTCAACAGACATTTTTAAACCAAGCCCTCCGTAGACTACCCTGACCCTGGTCTACAGGCTATTACGAAGGCTGGTTCAACAGACATTTTTAAACCAAGCCCTCCGTAGACTACCCTGACCCTGGTCTATAGGCTATTACGAAGGCTGGTTCAACAGACATTTTTAAACCAAGCCCTCCGTAGACTACCCTGACCCTGGTCTACAGGCTATTACGAAGGCTGGTTCAACAGACATTTTTAAACCAAGCCCTCCGTAGACTACCCTGACCCTGGTCTACAGGCTATTACGAAGGCTGGTTCAACAGACATTTTTAAACCAAGCCCTCCGTAGACTACCCTGACCCTGGTCTACAGGCTATTACGAAGGCTGGTTCAACAGACATTTTTAAACCAAGCCCTCCGTAGACTACCCTGACCCTGGTCTACAGGCTATTACGAAGGCTGGTTCAACAGACATTTTTAAACCAAGCCCTCCGTAGACTACCCTGACCCTGGTCTACAGGCTATTACGAAGGCTGGTTCAACAGACATTTTTAAACCAAGCCCTCCGTAGACTACCCTGACCCTGGTCTACAGGCTATTACGAAGGCTGGTTCAACAGACATTTTTAAACCAAGCCCTCCGTAGACTACCCTGACCCTGGTCTACAGGCTATTACGAAGGCTGGTTCAACAGACATTTTTAAACCAAGCCCTCCGTAGACTACCCTGACCCTGGTCTACAGGCTATTACGAAGGCTGGTTCAACAGACATTTTTAAACCAAGCCCTCCGTAGACTACCCTGACCCTGGTCTACAGGCTATTACGAAGGCTGGTTCAACAGACATTTTTAAACCAAGCCCTCCGTAGACTACCCTGACCCTGGTCTACAGGCTATTACGAAGGCTGGTTCAACAGACATTTTTAAACCAAGCCCTCCGTAGACTACCCTGACCCTGGTCTACAGGCTATTACGAAGGCTGGTTCAACAGACATTTTTAAACCAAGCCCTCCGTAGACTACCCTGACCCTGGTCTACAGGCTATTACGAAGGCTGGTTCAACAGACATTTTTAAACCAAGCCCTCCGTAGACTACCCTGACCCTGGTCTACAGGCTATTACGAAGGCTGGTTCAACAGACATTTTTAAACCAAGCCCTCCGTAGACTACCCTGACCCTGGTCTACAGGCTATTACGAAGGCTGGTTCAACAGACATTTTTAAACCAAGCCCTCCGTAGACTACCCTGACCCTGGTCTACAGGCTATTACGAAGGCTGGTTCAACAGACATTTTTAAACCAAGCCCTCCGTAGACTACCCTGACCCTGGTCTACAGGCTATTACGAAGGCTGGTTCAACAGACATTTTTAAACCAAGCCCTCCGTAGACTACCCTGACCCTGGTCTACAGGCTATTACGAAGGCTGGTTCAACAGACATTTTTAAACCAAGCCCTCCGTAGACTACCCTGACCCTGGTCTACAGGCTATTACGAAGGCTGGTTCAACAGACATTTTTAAACCAAGCCCTCCGTAGACTACCCTGACCCTGGTCTACAGGCTATTACGAAGGCTGGTTCAACAGACATTTTTAAACCAAGCCCTCCGTAGACTACCCTGACCCTGGTCTACAGGCTATTACGAAGGCTGGTTCAACAGACATTTTTAAACCAAGCCCTCCGTAGACTACCCTGACCCTGGTCTACAGGCTATTACGAAGGCTGGTTCAACAGACATTTTTAAACCAAGCCCTCCGTAGACTACCCTGACCCTGGTCTACAGGCTATTACGAAGGCTGGTTCAACAGACATTTTTAAACCAAGCCCTCCGTAGACTACCCTGACCCTGGTCTACAGGCTATTACGAAGGCTGGTTCAACAGACATTTTTAAACCAAGCCCTCCGTAGACTACCCTGACCCTGGTCTACAGGCTATTACGAAGGCTGGTTCAACAGACATTTTTAAACCAAGCCCTCCGTAGACTACCCTGACCCTGGTCTACAGGCTATTACGAAGGCTGGTTCAACAGACATTTTTAAACCAAGCCCTCCGTAGACTACCCTGACCCTGGTCTACAGGCTATTACGAAGGCTGGTTCAACAGACATTTTTAAACCAAGCCCTCCGTAGACTACCCTGACCCTGGTCTACAGGCTATTACGAAGGCTGGTTCAACAGACATTTTTAAACCAAGCCCTCCGTAGACTACCCTGACCCTGGTCTACAGGCTATTACGAAGGCTGGTTCAACAGACATTTTTAAACCAAGCCCTCCGTAGACTACCCTGACCCTGGTCTACAGGCTATTACGAAGGCTGGTTCAACAGACATTTTTAAACCAAGCCCTCCGTAGACTACCCTGACCCTGGTCTACAGGCTATTACGAAGGCTGGTTCAACAGACATTTTTAAACCAAGCCCTCCGTAGACTACCCTGACCCTGGTCTACAGGCTATTACGAAGGCTGGTTCAACAGACATTTTTAAACCAAGCCCTCCGTAGACTACCCTGACCCTGGTCTACAGGCTATTACGAAGGCTGGTTCAACAGACATTTTTAAACCAAGCCCTCCGTAGACTACCCTGACCCTGGTCTACAGGCTATTACGAAGGCTGGTTCAACAGACATTTTTAAACCAAGCCCTCCGTAGACTACCCTGACCCTGGTCTACAGGCTATTACGAAGGCTGGTTCAACAGACATTTTTAAACCAAGCCCTCCGTAGACTACCCTGACCCTGGTCTACAGGCTATTACGAAGGCTGGTTCAACAGACATTTTTAAACCAAGCCCTCCGTAGACTACCCTGACCCTGGTCTACAGGCTATTACGAAGGCTGGTTCAACAGACATTTTTAAACCAAGCCCTCCGTAGACTACCCTGACCCTGGTCTACAGGCTATTACGAAGGCTGGTTCAACAGACATTTTTAAACCAAGCCCTCCGTAGACTACCCTGACCCTGGTCTACAGGCTATTACGAAGGCTGGTTCAACAGACATTTTTAAACCAAGCCCTCCGTAGACTACCCTGACCCTGGTCTACAGGCTATTACGAAGGCTGGTTCAACAGACATTTTTAAACCAAGCCCTCCGTAGACTACCCTGACCCTGGTCTACAGGCTATTACGAAGGCTGGTTCAACAGACATTTTTAAACCAAGCCCTCCGTAGACTACCCTGACCCTGGTCTACAGGCTATTACGAAGGCTGGTTCAACAGACATTTTTAAACCAAGCCCTCCGTAGACTACCCTGACCCTGGTCTACAGGCTATTACGAAGGCTGGTTCAACAGACATTTTTAAACCAAGCCCTAACAGACATTTTTAAACCAAACCCTCCGTAGACTACCCTGACCCTGGTCTACAGGCTATTACGAAGGCTGGTTCAACAGACATTTTTAAACCAAGCCCTCCGTAGACTACCCTGACCCTGGTCTACAGGCTATTACGAAGGCTGGTTCAACAGACATTTTTAAACCAAGCCCTCCGTAGACTACCCTGACCCTGGTCTACAGGCTATTACGAAGGCTGGTTCAACAGACATTTTTAAACCAAGCCCTCCGTAGACTACCCTGACCCTGGTCTACAGGCTATTACGAAGGCTGGTTCAACAGACATTTTTAAACCAAGCCCTCCGTAGACTACCCTGACCCTGGTCTACAGGCTATTACGAAGGCTGGTTCAACAGACATTTTTAAACCAAGCCCTCCGTAGACTACCCTGACCCTGGTCTACAGGCTATTACGAAGGCTGGTTCAACAGACATTTTTAAACCAAGCCCTCCGTAGACTACCCTGACCCTGGTCTACAGGCTATTACGAAGGCTGGTTCAACAGACATTTTTAAACCAAGCCCTCCGTAGACTACCCTGACCCTGGTCTACAGGCTATTACGAAGGCTGGTTCAACAGACATTTTTAAACCAAGCCCTCCGTAGACTACCCTGACCCTGGTCTACAGGCTATTACGAAGGCTGGTTCAACAGACATTTTTAAACCAAGCCCTCCGTAGACTACCCTGACCCTGGTCTACAGGCTATTACGAAGGCTGGTTCAACAGACATTTTTAAACCAAGCCCTCCGTAGACTACCCTGACCCTGGTCTACAGGCTATTACGAAGGCTGGTTCAACAGACATTTTTAAACCAAGCCCTCCGTAGACTACCCTGACCCTGGTCTACAGGCTATTACGAAGGCTGGTTCAACAGACATTTTTAAACCAAGCCCTCCGTAGACTACCCTGACCCTGGTCTACAGGCTATTACGAAGGCTGGTTCAACAGACATTTTTAAACCAAGCCCTCCGTAGACTACCCTGACCCTGGTCTACAGGCTATTACGAAGGCTGGTTCAACAGACATTTTTAAACCAAGCCCTCCGTAGACTACCCTGACCCTGGTCTACAGGCTATTACGAAGGCTGGTTCAACAGACATTTTTAAACCAAGCCCTCCGTAGACTACCCTGACCCTGGTCTACAGGCTATTACGAAGGCTGGTTCAACAGACATTTTTAAACCAAGCCCTCCGTAGACTACCCTGACCCTGGTCTACAGGCTATTACGAAGGCTGGTTCAACAGACATTTTTAAACCAAGCCCTCCGTAGACTACCCTGACCCTGGTCTACAGGCTATTACGAAGGCTGGTTCAACAGACATTTTTAAACCAAGCCCTCCGTAGACTACCCTGACCCTGGTCTACAGGCTATTACGAAGGCTGGTTCAACAGACATTTTTAAACCAAGCCCTCCGTAGACTACCCTGACCCTGGTCTACAGGCTATTACGAAGGCTGGTTCAACAGACATTTTTAAACCAAGCCCTCCGTAGACTACCCTGACCCTGGTCTACAGGCTATTACGAAGGCTGGTTCAACAGACATTTTTAAACCAAGCCCTCCGTAGACTACCCTGACCCTGGTCTAC
The DNA here is from genome assembly GCF_045791955.1 of Oncorhynchus clarkii lewisi. Classification (NCBI taxonomy): domain Eukaryota; kingdom Metazoa; phylum Chordata; class Actinopteri; order Salmoniformes; family Salmonidae; genus Oncorhynchus; species Oncorhynchus clarkii. Next base: position 30,910,226 of record NC_092175.1, on the reverse strand, counting down.
AGGCTATTACGAAGGCTGGTTCAACAGACATTTTTAAACCAAGCCCTCCGTAGACTACCCTGACCCTGGTCTACAGGCTATTACGAAGGCTGGTTCAACAGACATTTTTAAACCAAGCCCTCCGTAGACTACCCTGACCCTGGTCTACAGGCTATTACGAAGGCTGGTTCAACAGACATTTTTAAACCAAGCCCTCCGTAGACTACCCTGACCCTGGTCTACAGGCTATTACGAAGGCTGGTTCAACAGACATTTTTAAACCAAGCCCTCCGTAGACTACCCTGACCCTGGTCTACAGGCTATTACGAAGGCTGGTTCAACAGACATTTTTAAACCAAGCCCTCCGTAGACTACCCTGACCCTGGTCTACAGGCTATTACGAAGGCTGGTTCAACAGACATTTTTAAACCAAGCCCTCCGTAGACTACCCTGACCCTGGTCTACAGGCTATTACGAAGGCTGGTTCAACAGACATTTTTAAACCAAGCCCTCCGTAGACTACCCTGACCCTGGTCTACAGGCTATTACGAAGGCTGGTTCAACAGACATTTTTAAACCAAGCCCTCCGTAGACTACCCTGACCCTGGTCTACAGGCTATTACGAAGGCTGGTTCAACAGACATTTTTAAACCAAGCCCTCCGTAGACTACCCTGACCCTGGTCTACAGGCTATTACGAAGGCTGGTTCAACAGACATTTTTAAACCAAGCCCTCCGTAGACTACCCTGACCCTGGTCTACAGGCTATTACGAAGGCTGGTTCAACAGACATTTTTAAACCAAGCCCTCCGTAGACTACCCTGACCCTGGTCTACAGGCTATTACGAAGGCTGGTTCAACAGACATTTTTAAACCAAGCCCTCCGTAGACTACCCTGACCCTGGTCTACAGGCTATTACGAAGGCTGGTTCAACAGACATTTTTAAACCAAGCCCTCCGTAGACTACCCTGACCCTGGTCTACAGGCTATTACGAAGGCTGGTTCAACAGACATTTTTAAACCAAGCCCTCCGTAGACTACCCTGACCCTGGTCTACAGGCTATTACGAAGGCTGGTTCAACAGACATTTTTAAACCAAGCCCTCCGTAGACTACCCTGACCCTGGTCTACAGGCTATTACGAAGGCTGGTTCAACAGACATTTTTAAACCAAGCCCTCCGTAGACTACCCTGACCCTGGTCTACAGGCTATTACGAAGGCTGGTTCAACAGACATTTTTAAACCAAGCCCTCCGTAGACTACCCTGACCCTGGTCTACAGGCTATTACGAAGGCTGGTTCAACAGACATTTTTAAACCAAGCCCTCCGTAGACTACCCTGACCCTGGTCTACAGGCTATTACGAAGGCTGGTTCAACAGACATTTTTAAACCAAGCCCTCCGTAGACTACCCTGACCCTGGTCTACAGGCTATTACGAAGGCTGGTTCAACAGACATTTTTAAACCAAGCCCTCCGTAGACTACCCTGACCCTGGTCTACAGGCTATTACGAAGGCTGGTTCAACAGACATTTTTAAACCAAGCCCTCCGTAGACTACCCTGACCCTGGTCTACAGGCTATTACGAAGGCTGGTTCAACAGACATTTTTAAACCAAGCCCTCCGTAGACTACCCTGACCCTGGTCTACAGGCTATTACGAAGGCTGGTTCAACAGACATTTTTAAACCAAGCCCTCCGTAGACTACCCTGACCCTGGTCTACAGGCTATTACGAAGGCTGGTTCAACAGACATTTTTAAACCAAGCCCTCCGTAGACTACCCTGACCCTGGTCTACAGGCTATTACGAAGGCTGGTTCAACAGACATTTTTAAACCAAGCCCTCCGTAGACTACATTGACCCTGGTCTACAGGCTATTACGAAGGCTGGTTCAACAGACATTTTTAAACCAAGCCCTCCGTAGACTACCCTGACCCTGGTCTACAGGCTATTACGAAGGCTGGTTCAACAGACATTTTTAAACCAAACCTCCGTAGACTACCCTGACCCTGGTCTACAGGCTATTACGAAGGCTGGTTCAACAGACATTTTTAAACCAAGCCCTCCGTAGACTACCCTGACCCTGGTCTATAGGCTATTACGAAGGCTGGTTCAACAGACATTTTTAAACCAAGCCCTCCGTAGACTACCCTGACCCTGGTCTACAGGCTATTACGAAGGCTGGTTCAACAGACATTTTTAAACCAAGCCCTCCGTAGACTACCCTGACCCTGGTCTACAGGCTATTACGAAGGCTGGTTCAACAGACATTTTTAAACCAAGCCCTCCGTAGACTACCCTGACCCTGGTCTACAGGCTATTACGAAGGCTGGTTCAACAGACATTTTTAAACCAAGCCCTCCGTAGACTACCCTGACCCTGGTCTACAGGCTATTACGAAGGCTGGTTCAACAGACATTTTTAAACCAAGCCCTCCGTAGACTACCCTGACCCTGGTCTACAGGCTATTACGAAGGCTGGTTCAACAGACATTTTTAAACCAAGCCCTCCGTAGACTACCCTGACCCTGGTCTACAGGCTATTACGAAGGCTGGTTCAACAGACATTTTTAAACCAAGCCCTCCGTAGACTACCCTGACCCTGGTCTACAGGCTATTACGAAGGCTGGTTCAACAGACATTTTTAAACCAAGCCCTCCGTAGACTACCCTGACCCTGGTCTACAGGCTATTACGAAGGCTGGTTCAACAGACATTTTTAAACCAAGCCCTCCGTAGACTACCCTGACCCTGGTCTACAGGCTATTACGAAGGCTGGTTCAACAGACATTTTTAAACCAAGCCCTCCGTAGACTACCCTGACCCTGGTCTACAGGCTATTACGAAGGCTGGTTCAACAGACATTTTTAAACCAAGCCCTCCGTAGACTACCCTGACCCTGGTCTACAGGCTATTACGAAGGCTGGTTCAACAGACATTTTTAAACCAAGCCCTCCGTAGACTACCCTGACCCTGGTCTACAGGCTATTACGAAGGCTGGTTCAACAGACATTTTTAAACCAAGCCCTCCGTAGACTACCCTGACCCTGGTCTACAGGCTATTACGAAGGCTGGTTCAACAGACATTTTTAAACCAAGCCCTCCGTAGACTACCCTGACCCTGGTCTACAGGCTATTACGAAGGCTGGTTCAACAGACATTTTTAAACCAAGCCCTCCGTAGACTACCCTGACCCTGGTCTACAGGCTATTACGAAGGCTGGTTCAACAGACATTTTTAAACCAAGCCCTCCGTAGACTACCCTGACCCTGGTCTACAGGCTATTACGAAGGCTGGTTCAACAGACATTTTTAAACCAAGCCCTCCGTAGACTACCCTGACCCTGGTCTACAGGCTATTACGAAGGCTGGTTCAACAGACATTTTTAAACCAAGCCCTCCGTAGACTACCCTGACCCTGGTCTACAGGCTATTACGAAGGCTGGTTCAACAGACATTTTTAAACCAAGCCCTCCGTAGACTACCCTGACCCTGGTCTACAGGCTATTACGAAGGCTGGTTCAACAGACATTTTTAAACCAAGCCCTCCGTAGACTACCCTGACCCTGGTCTACAGGCTATTACGAAGGCTGGTTCAACAGACATTTTTAAACCAAGCCCTCCGTAGACTACCCTGACCCTGGTCTACAGGCTATTACGAAGGCTGGTTCAACAGACATTTTTAAACCAAGCCCTCCGTAGACTACCCTGACCCTGGTCTACAGGCTATTACGAAGGCTGGTTCAACAGACATTTTTAAACCAAGCCCTCCGTAGACTACCCTGACCCTGGTCTACAGGCTATTACGAAGGCTGGTTCAACAGACATTTTTAAACCAAGCCCTCCGTAGACTACCCTGACCCTGGTCTACAGGCTATTACGAAGGCTGGTTCAACAGACATTTTTAAACCAAGCCCTCCGTAGACTACCCTGACCCTGGTCTACAGGCTATTACGAAGGCTGGTTCAACAGACATTTTTAAACCAAGCCCTCCGTAGACTACCCTGACCCTGGTCTACAGGCTATTACGAAGGCTGGTTCAACAGACATTTTTAAACCAAGCCCTCCGTAGACTACCCTGACCCTGGTCTACAGGCTATTACGAAGGCTGGTTCAACAGACATTTTTAAACCAAGCCCTCCGTAGACTACCCTGACCCTGGTCTACAGGCTATTACGAAGGCTGGTTCAACAGACATTTTTAAACCAAGCCCTCCGTAGACTACCCTGACCCTGGTCTACAGGCTATTACGAAGGCTGGTTCAACAGACATTTTTAAACCAAGCCCTCCGTAGACTACCCTGACCCTGGTCTACAGGCTATTACGAAGGCTGGTTCAACAGACATTTTTAAACCAAGCCCTCCGTAGACTACCCTGACCCTGGTCTACAGGCTATTACGAAGGCTGGTTCAACAGACATTTTTAAACCAAGCCCTCCGTAGACTACCCTGACCCTGGTCTACAGGCTATTACGAAGGCTGGTTCAACAGACATTTTTAAACCAAGCCCTCCGTAGACTACCCTGACCCTGGTCTACAGGCTATTACGAAGGCTGGTTCAACAGACATTTTTAAACCAAGCCCTCCGTAGACTACCCTGACCCTGGTCTACAGGCTATTACGAAGGCTGGTTCAACAGACATTTTTAAACCAAGCCCTCCGTAGACTACCCTGACCCTGGTCTACAGGCTATTACGAAGGCTGGTTCAACAGACATTTTTAAACCAAGCCCTCCGTAGACTACCCTGACCCTGGTCTACAGGCTATTACGAAGGCTGGTTCAACAGACATTTTTAAACCAAGCCCTCCGTAGACTACCCTGACCCTGGTCTACAGGCTATTACGAAGGCTGGTTCAACAGACATTTTTAAACCAAGCCCTCCGTAGACTACCCTGACCCTGGTCTACAGGCTATTACGAAGGCTGGTTCAACAGACATTTTTAAACCAAGCCCTCCGTAGACTACCCTGACCCTGGTCTACAGGCTATTACGAAGGCTGGTTCAACAGACATTTTTAAACCAAGCCCTCCGTAGACTACCCTGACCCTGGTCTATCAGGCTATTACGAAGGCTGGTTCAACAGACATTTTTAAACCAAGCCCTCCGTAGACTACCCTGACCCTGGTCTACAGGCTATTACGAAGGCTGGTTCAACAGACATTTTTAAACCAAGCCCTCCGTAGACTACCCTGACCCTGGTCTACAGGCTATTACGAAGGCTGGTTCAACAGACATTTTTAAACCAAGCCCTCCGTAGACTACCCTGACCCTGGTCTACAGGCTATTACGAAGGCTGGTTCAACAGACATTTTTAAACCAAGCCCTCCGTAGACTACCCTGACCCTGGTCTACAGGCTATTACGAAGGCTGGTTCAACAGACATTTTTAAACCAAGCCCTCCGTAGACTACCCTGACCCTGGTCTACAGGCTATTACGAAGGCTGGTTCAACAGACATTTTTAAACCAAGCCCTCCGTAGACTACCCTGACCCTGGTCTACAGGCTATTACGAAGGCTGGTTCAACAGACATTTTTAAACCAAGCCCTCCGTAGACTACCCTGACCCTGGTCTACAGGCTATTACGAAGGCTGGTTCAACAGACATTTTTAAACCAAGCCCTCCGTAGACTACCCTGACCCTGGTCTACAGGCTATTACGAAGGCTGGTTCAACAGACATTTTTAAACCAAGCCCTCCGTAGACTACCCTGACCCTGGTCTACAGGCTATTACGAAGGCTGGTTCAACAGACATTTTTAAACCAAGCCCTCCGTAGACTACCCTGACCCTGGTCTACAGGCTATTACGAAGGCTGGTTCAACAGACATTTTTAAACCAAGCCCTCCGTAGACTACCCTGACCCTGGTCTACAGGCTATTACGAAGGCTGGTTCAACAGACATTTTTAAACCAAGCCCTCCGTAGACTACCCTGACCCTGGTCTACAGGCTATTACGAAGGCTGGTTCAACAGACATTTTTAAACCAAGCCCTCCGTAGACTACCCTGACCCTGGTCTACAGGCTATTACGAAGGCTGGTTCAACAGACATTTTTAAACCAAGCCCTCCGTAGACTACCCTGACCCTGGTCTACAGGCTATTACGAAGGCTGGTTCAACAGACATTTTTAAACCAAGCCCTCCGTAGACTACCCTGACCCTGGTCTACAGGCTATTACGAAGGCTGGTTCAACAGACATTTTTAAACCAAGCCCTCCGTAGACTACCCTGACCCTGGTCTACAGGCTATTACGAAGGCTGGTTCAACAGACATTTTTAAACCAAGCCCTCCGTAGACTACCCTGACCCTGGTCTACAGGCTATTACGAAGGCTGGTTCAACAGACATTTTTAAACCAAGCCCTCCGTAGACTACCCTGACCCTGGTCTACAGGCTATTACGAAGGCTGGTTCAACAGACATTTTTAAACCAAGCCCTCCGTAGACTACCCTGACCCTGGTCTACAGGCTATTACGAAGGCTGGTTCAACAGACATTTTTAAACCAAGCCCTCCGTAGACTACCCTGACCCTGGTCTACAGGCTATTACGAAGGCTGGTTCAACAGACATTTTTAAACCAAGCCCTCCGTAGACTACCCTGACCCTGGTCTACAGGCTATTACGAAGGCTGGTTCAACAGACATTTTTAAACCAAGCCCTCCGTAGACTACCCTGACCCTGGTCTACAGGCTATTACGAAGGCTGGTTCAACAGACATTTTTAAACCAAGCCCTCCGTAGACTACCCTGACCCTGGTCTACAGGCTATTACGAAGGCTGGTTCAACAGACATTTTTAAACCAAGCCCTCCGTAGACTACCCTGACCCTGGTCTACAGGCTATTACGAAGGCTGGTTCAACAGACATTTTTAAACCAAGCCCTCCATAGACTACATTGACCCTGGTCTACAGGCTATTACGAAGCCTGGTTCAACAGACATTTTTAAACCAAGCCCTCCGTAGACTACCCTGACCCTGGTCTACAGGCTATTACGAAGGCTGGTTCAACAGACATTTTTAAACCAAGCCCTCCGTAGACTACCCTGACCCTGGTCTACAGGCTATTACGAAGGCTGGTTCAACAGACATTTTTAAACCAAGCCCTCCGTAGACTACCCTGACCCTGGTCTATAGGCTATTACGAAGGCTGGTTCAACAGACATTTTTAAACCAAGCCCTCCGTAGACTACCCTGACCCTGGTCTACAGGCTATTACGAAGGCTGGTTCAACAGACATTTTTAAACCAAGCCCTCCGTAGACTACCCTGACCCTGGTCTACAGGCTATTACGAAGGCTGGTTCAACAGACATTTTTAAACCAAGCCCTCCGTAGACTACCCTGACCCTGGTCTACAGGCTATTACGAAGGCTGGTTCAACAGACATTTTTAAACCAAGCCCTCCGTAGACTACCCTGACCCTGGTCTACAGGCTATTACGAAGGCTGGTTCAACAGACATTTTTAAACCAAGCCCTCCGTAGACTACCCTGACCCTGGTCTATCGGCTATTACGAAGGCTGGTTCAACAGACATTTTTAAACCAAGCCCTCCGTAGACTACCCTGACCCTGGTCTACAGGCTATTACGAAGGCTGGTTCAACAGACATTTTTAAACCAAGCCCTCCGTAGACTACCCTGACCCTGGTCTACAGGCTATTACGAAGGCTGGTTCAACAGACATTTTTAAACCAAGCCCTCCGTAGACTACCCTGACCCTGGTCTACAGGCTATTACGAAGGCTGGTTCAACAGACATTTTTAAACCAAGCCCTCCGTAGACTACCCTGACCCTGGTCTACAGGCTATTACGAAGGCTGGTTCAACAGACATTTTTAAACCAAGCCCTCCGTAGACTACCCTGACCCTGGTCTACAGGCTATTACGAAGGCTGGTTCAACAGACATTTTTAAACCAAGCCCTCCGTAGACTACCCTGACCCTGGTCTACAGGCTATTACGAAGGCTGGTTCAACAGACATTTTTAAACCAAGCCCTCCGTAGACTACCCTGACCCTGGTCTACAGGCTATTACGAAGGCTGGTTCAACAGACATTTTTAAACCAAGCCCTCCGTAGACTACCCTGACCCTGGTCTACAGGCTATTACGAAGGCTGGTTCAACAGACATTTTTAAACCAAGCCCTCCGTAGACTACCCTGACCCTGGTCTACAGGCTATTACGAAGGCTGGTTCAACAGACATTTTTAAACCAAGCCCTCCGTAGACTACCCTGACCCTGGTCTACAGGCTATTACGAAGGCTGGTTCAACAGACATTTTTAAACCAAGCCCTCCGTAGACTACCCTGACCCTGGTCTACAGGCTATTACGAAGGCTGGTTCAACAGACATTTTTAAACCAAGCCCTCCGTAGACTACCCTGACCCTGGTCTACAGGCTATTACGAAGGCTGGTTCAACAGACATTTTTAAACCAAGCCCTCCGTAGACTACCCTGACCCTGGTCTACAGGCTATTACGAAGGCTGGTTCAACAGACATTTTTAAACCAAGCCCTCCGTAGACTACCCTGACCCTGGTCTACAGGCTATTACGAAGGCTGGTTCAACAGACATTTTTAAACCAAGCCCTCCGTAGACTACCCTGACCCTGGTCTACAGGCTATTACGAAGGCTGGTTCAACAGACATTTTTAAACCAAGCCCTCCGTAGACTACCCTGACCCTGGTCTACAGGCTATTACGAAGGCTGGTTCAACAGACATTTTTAAACCAAGCCCTCCGTAGACTACCCTGACCCTGGTCTACAGGCTATTACGAAGGCTGGTTCAACAGACATTTTTAAACCAAGCCCTCCGTAGACTACCCTGACCCTGGTCTACAGGCTATTACGAAGGCTGGTTCAACAGACATTTTTAAACCAAGCCCTCCGTAGACTACCCTGACCCTGGTCTACAGGCTATTACGAAGGCTGGTTCAACAGACATTTTTAAACCAAGCCCTCCGTAGACTACCCTGACCCTGGTCTACAGGCTATTACGAAGGCTGGTTCAACAGACATTTTTAAACCAAGCCCTCCGTAGACTACCCTGACCCTGGTCTACAGGCTATTACGAAGGCTGGTTCAACAGACATTTTTAAACCAAGCCCTCCGTAGACTACCCTGACCCTGGTCTACAGGCTATTACGAAGGCTGGTTCAACAGACATTTTTAAACCAAGCCCTCCGTAGACTACCCTGACCCTGGTCTACAGGCTATTACGAAGGCTGGTTCAACAGACATTTTTAAACCAAGCCCTCCGTAGACTACCCTGACCCTGGTCTACAGGCTATTACGAAGGCTGGTTCAACAGACATTTTTAAACCAAGCCCTCCGTAGACTACCCTGACCCTGGTCTACAGGCTATTACGAAGGCTGGTTCAACAGACATTTTTAAACCAAGCCCTCCGTAGACTACCCTGACCCTGGTCTACAGGCTATTACGAAGGCTGGTTCAACAGACATTTTTAAACCAAGCCCTCCGTAGACTACCCTGACCCTGGTCTACAGGCTATTACGAAGGCTGGTTCAACAGACATTTTTAAACCAAGCCCTCCGTAGACTACCCTGACCCTGGTCTACAGGCTATTACGAAGGCTGGTTCAACAGACATTTTTAAACCAAGCCCTCCGTAGACTACCCTGACCCTGGTCTACAGGCTATTACGAAGGCTGGTTCAACAGACATTTTTAAACCAAGCCCTCCGTAGACTACCCTGACCCTGGTCTACAGGCTATTACGAAGGCTGGTTCAACAGACATTTTTAAACCAAGCCCTCCGTAGACTACCCTGACCCTGGTCTACAGGCTATTACGAAGGCTGGTTCAACAGACATTTTTAAACCAAGCCCTCCGTAGACTACCCTGACCCTGGTCTACAGGCTATTACGAAGGCTGGTTCAACAGACATTTTTAAACCAAGCCCTCCGTAGACTACCCTGACCCTGGTCTACAGGCTATTACGAAGGCTGGTTCAACAGACATTTTTAAACCAAGCCCTCCGTAGACTACCCTGACCCTGGTCTACAGGCTATTACGAAGGCTGGTTCAACAGACATTTTTAAACCAAGCCCTCCGTAGACTACCCTGACCCTGGTCTACAGGCTATTACGAAGGCTGGTTCAACAGACATTTTTAAACCAAGCCCTCCGTAGACTACCCTGACCCTGGTCTACAGGCTATTACGAAGGCTGGTTCAACAGACATTTTTAAACCAAGCCCTCCGTAGACTACCCTGACCCTGGTCTACAGGCTATTACGAAGGCTGGTTCAACAGACATTTTTAAACCAAGCCCTCCGTAGACTACCCTGACCCTGGTCTACAGGCTATTACGAAGGCTGGTTCAACAGACATTTTTAAACCAAGCCCTCCGTAGACTACCCTGACCCTGGTCTACAGGCTATTACGAAGGCTGGTTCAACAGACATTTTTAAACCAAGCCCTCCGTAGACTACCCTGACCCTGGTCTACAGGCTATTACGAAGGCTGGTTCAACAGACATTTTTAAACCAAGCCCTCCGTAGACTACCCTGACCCTGGTCTACAGGCTATTACGAAGGCTGGTTCAACAGACATTTTTAAACCAAGCCCTCCGTAGACTACCCTGACCCTGGTCTACAGGCTATTACGAAGGCTGGTTCAACAGACATTTTTAAACCAAGCCCTCCGTAGACTACCCTGACCCTGGTCTACAGGCTATTACGAAGGCTGGTTCAACAGACATTTTTAAACCAAGCCCTCCGTAGACTACCCTGACCCTGGTCTACAGGCTATTACGAAGGCTGGTTCAACAGACATTTTTAAACCAAGCCCTCCGTAGACTACCCTGACCCTGGTCTACAGGCTATTACGAAGGCTGGTTCAACAGACATTTTTAAACCAAGCCCTCCGTAGACTACCCTGACCCTGGTCTACAGGCTATTACGAAGGCTGGTTCAACAGACATTTTTAAACCAAGCCCTCCGTAGACTACCCTGACCCTGGTCTACAGGCTATTACGAAGGCTGGTTCAACAGACATTTTTAAACCAAGCCCTCCGTAGACTACCCTGACCCTGGTCTACAGGCTATTACGAAGGCTGGTTCAACAGACATTTTTAAACCAAGCCCTCCGTAGACTACCCTGACCCTGGTCTACAGGCTATTACGAAGGCTGGTTCAACAGACATTTTTAAACCAAGCCCTCCGTAGACTACCCTGACCCTGGTCTACAGGCTATTACGAAGGCTGGTTCAACAGACATTTTTAAACCAAGCCCTCCGTAGACTACCCTGACCCTGGTCTACAGGCTATTACGAAGGCTGGTTCAACAGACATTTTTAAACCAAGCCCTCCGTAGACTACCCTGACCCTGGTCTACAGGCTATTACGAAGGCTGGTTCAACAGACATTTTTAAACCAAGCCCTCCGTAGACTACCCTGACCCTGGTCTACAGGCTATTACGAAGGCTGGTTCAACAGACATTTTTAAACCAAGCCCTCCGTAGACTACCCTGACCCTGGTCTACAGGCTATTACGAAGGCTGGTTCAACAGACATTTTTAAACCAAGCCCTCCGTAGACTACCCTGACCCTGGTCTACAGGCTATTACGAAGGCTGGTTCAACAGACATTTTTAAACCAAGCCCTCCGTAGACTACCCTGACCCTGGTCTACAGGCTATTACGAAGGCTGGTTCAACAGACATTTTTAAACCAAGCCCTCCGTAGACTACCCTGACCCTGGTCTACAGGCTATTACGAAGGCTGGTTCAACAGACATTTTTAAACCAAGCCCTCCGTAGACTACCCTGACCCTGGTCTACAGGCTATTACGAAGGCTGGTTCAACAGACATTTTTAAACCAAGCCCTCCGTAGACTACCCTGACCCTGGTCTACAGGCTATTACGAAGGCTGGTTCAACAGACATTTTTAAACCAAGCCCTCCGTAGACTACCCTGACCCTGGTCTACAGGCTATTACGAAGGCTGGTTCAACAGACATTTTTAAACCAAGCCCTCCGTAGACTACCCTGACCCTGGTCTACAGGCTATTACGAAGGCTGGTTCAACAGACATTTTTAAACCAAGCCCTCCGTAGACTACCCTGACCCTGGTCTACAGGCTATTACGAAGGCTGGTTCAACAGACATTTTTAAACCAAGCCCTCCGTAGACTACCCTGACCCTGGTCTACAGGCTATTACGAAGGCTGGTTCAACAGACATTTTTAAACCAAGCCCTCCGTAGACTACCCTGACCCTGGTCTACAGGCTATTACGAAGGCTGGTTCAACAGACATTTTTAAACCAAGCCCTCCGTAGACTACCCTGACCCTGGTCTACAGGCTATTACGAAGGCTGGTTCAACAGACATTTTTAAACCAAGCCCTCCGTAGACTACCCTGACCCTGGTCTACAGGCTATTACGAAGGCTGGTTCAACAGACATTTTTAAACCAAGCCCTCCGTAGACTACCCTGACCCTGGTCTACAGGCTATTACGAAGGCTGGTTCAACAGACATTTTTAAACCAAGCCCTCCGTAGACTACCCTGACCCTGGTCTACAGGCTATTACGAAGGCTGGTTCAACAGACATTTTTAAACCAAGCCCTCCGTAGACTACCCTGACCCTGGTCTACAGGCTATTACGAAGGCTGGTTCAACAGACATTTTTAAACCAAGCCCTCCGTAGACTACCCTGACCCTGGTCTACAGGCTATTACGAAGGCTGGTTCAACAGACATTTTTAAACCAAGCCCTCCGTAGACTACCCTGACCCTGGTCTACAGGCTATTACGAAGGCTGGTTCAACAGACATTTTTAAACCAAGCCCTCCGTAGACTACCCTGACCCTGGTCTACAGGCTATTACGAAGGCTGGTTCAACAGACATTTTTAAACCAAGCCCTCCGTAGACTACCCTGACCCTGGTCTACAGGCTATTACGAAGGCTGGTTCAACAGACATTTTTAAACCAAGCCCTCCGTAGACTACCCTGACCCTGGTCTACAGGCTATTACGAAGGCTGGTTCAACAGACATTTTTAAACCAAGCCCTCCGTAGACTACCCTGACCCTGGTCTACAGGCTATTACGAAGGCTGGTTCAACAGACATTTTTAAACCAAGCCCTCCGTAGACTACCCTGACCCTGGTCTACAGGCTATTACGAAGGCTGGTTCAACAGACATTTTTAAACCAAGCCCTCCGTAGACTACCCTGACCCTGGTCTACAGGCTATTACGAAGGCTGGTTCAACAGACATTTTTAAACCAAGCCCTCCGTAGACTACCCTGACCCTGGTCTACAGGCTATTACGAAGGCTGGTTCAACAGACATTTTTAAACCAAGCCCTCCGTAGACTACCCTGACCCTGGTCTACAGGCTATTACGAAGGCTGGTTCAACAGACATTTTTAAACCAAGCCCTCCGTAGACTACCCTGACCCTGGTCTACAGGCTATTACGAAGGCTGGTTCAACAGACATTTTTAAACCAAGCCCTCCGTAGACTACCCTGACCCTGGTCTACAGGCTATTACGAAGGCTGGTTCAACAGACATTTTTAAACCAAGCCCTCCGTAGACTACCCTGACCCTGGTCTACAGGCTATTACGAAGGCTGGTTCAACAGACATTTTTAAACCAAGCCCTCCGTAGACTACCCTGACCCTGGTCTATAGGCTATTACGAAGGCTGGTTCAACAGACATTTTTAAACCAAGCCCTCCGTAGACTACCCTGACCCTGGTCTACAGGCTATTACGAAGGCTGGTTCAACAGACATTTTTAAACCAAGCCCTCCGTAGACTACCCTGACCCTGGTCTACAGGCTATTACGAAGGCTGGTTCAACAGACATTTTTAAACCAAGCCCTCCGTAGACTACCCTGACCCTGGTCTACAGGCTATTACGAAGGCTGGTTCAACAGACATTTTTAAACCAAGCCCTCCGTAGACTACCCTGACCCTGGTCTACAGGCTATTACGAAGGCTGGTTCAACAGACATTTTTAAACCAAGCCCTCCGTAGACTACCCTGACCCTGGTCTACAGGCTATTACGAAGGCTGGTTCAACAGACATTTTTAAACCAAGCCCTCCGTAGACTACCCTGACCCTGGTCTACAGGCTATTACGAAGGCTGGTTCAACAGACATTTTTAAACCAAGCCCTCCGTAGACTACCCTGACCCTGGTCTACAGGCTATTACGAAGGCTGGTTCAACAGACATTTTTAAACCAAGCCCTCCGTAGACTACCCTGACCCTGGTCTACAGGCTATTACGAAGGCTGGTTCAACAGACATTTTTAAACCAAGCCCTCCGTAGACTACCCTGACCCTGGTCTACAGGCTATTACGAAGGCTGGTTCAACAGACATTTTTAAACCAAGCCCTCCGTAGACTACCCTGACCCTGGTCTACAGGCTATTACGAAGGCTGGTTCAACAGACATTTTTAAACCAAGCCCTCCGTAGACTACCCTGACCCTGGTCTACAGGCTATTACGAAGGCTGGTTCAACAGACATTTTTAAACCAAGCCCTCCGTAGACTACCCTGACCCTGGTCTACAGGCTATTACGAAGGCTGGTTCAACAGACATTTTTAAACCAAGCCCTCCGTAGACTACCCTGACCCTGGTCTACAGGCTATTACGAAGGCTGGTTCAACAGACATTTTTAAACCAAGCCCTCCGTAGACTACCCTGACCCTGGTCTACAGGCTATTACGAAGGCTGGTTCAACAGACATTTTTAAACCAAGCCCTCCGTAGACTACCCTGACCCTGGTCTACAGGCTATTACGAAGGCTGGTTCAACAGACATTTTTAAACCAAGCCCTCCGTAGACTACCCTGACCCTGGTCTACAGGCTATTACGAAGGCTGGTTCAACAGACATTTTTAAACCAAGCCCTCCGTAGACTACCCTGACCCTGGTCTACAGGCTATTACGAAGGCTGGTTCAACAGACATTTTTAAACCAAGCCCTCCGTAGACTACCCTGACCCTGGTCTACAGGCTATTACGAAGGCTGGTTCAACAGACATTTTTAAACCAAGCCCTCCGTAGACTACCCTGACCCTGGTCTACAGGCTATTACGAAGGCTGGTTCAACAGACATTTTTAAACCAAGCCCTCCGTAGACTACCCTGACCCTGGTCTACAGGCTATTACGAAGGCTGGTTCAACAGACATTTTTAAACCAAGCCCTCCGTAGACTACCCTGACCCTGGTCTACAGGCTATTACGAAGGCTGGTTCAACAGACATTTTTAAACCAAGCCCTCCGTAGACTACCCTGACCCTGGTCTACAGGCTATTACGAAGGCTGGTTCAACAGACATTTTTAAACCAAGCCCTCCGTAGACTACCCTGACCCTGGTCTACAGGCTATTACGAAGGCTGGTTCAACAGACATTTTTAAACCAAGCCCTCCGTAGACTACCCTGACCCTGGTCTACAGGCTATTACGAAGGCTGGTTCAACAGACATTTTTAAACCAAGCCCTCCGTAGACTACCCTGACCCTGGTCTACAGGCTATTACGAAGGCTGGTTCAACAGACATTTTTAAACCAAGCCCTCCGTAGACTACCCTGACCCTGGTCTACAGGCTATTACGAAGGCTGGTTCAACAGACATTTTTAAACCAAGCCCTCCGTAGACTACCCTGACCCTGGTCTACAGGCTATTACGAAGGCTGGTTCAACAGACATTTTTAAACCAAGCCCTCCGTAGACTACCCTGACCCTGGTCTACAGGCTATTACGAAGGCTGGTTCAACAGACATTTTTAAACCAAGCCCTCCGTAGACTACCCTGACCCTGGTCTACAGGCTATTACGAAGGCTGGTTCAACAGACATTTTTAAACCAAGCCCTCCGTAGACTACCCTGACCCTGGTCTACAGGCTATTACGAAGGCTGGTTCAACAGACATTTTTAAACCAAGCCCTCCGTAGACTACCCTGACCCTGGTCTACAGGCTATTACGAAGGCTGGTTCAACAGACATTTTTAAACCAAGCCCTCCGTAGACTACCCTGACCCTGGTCTACAGGCTATTACGAAGGCTGGTTCAACAGACATTTTTAAACCAAGCCCTCCGTAGACTACCCTGACCCTGGTCTACAGGCTATTACGAAGGCTGGTTCAACAGACATTTTTAAACCAAGCCCTCCGTAGACTACCCTGACCCTGGTCTACAGGCTATTACGAAGGCTGGTTCAACAGACATTTTTAAACCAAGCCCTCCGTAGACTACCCTGACCCTGGTCTACAGGCTATTACGAAGGCTGGTTCAACAGACATTTTTAAACCAAGCCCTCCGTAGACTACCCTGACCCTGGTCTACAGGCTATTACGAAGGCTGGTTCAACAGACATTTTTAAACCAAGCCCTCCGTAGACTACCCTGACCCTGGTCTACAGGCTATTACGAAGGCTGGTTCAACAGACATTTTTAAACCAAGCCCTCCGTAGACTACCCTGACCCTGGTCTACAGGCTATTACGAAGGCTGGTTCAACAGACATTTTTAAACCAAGCCCTCCGTAGACTACCCTGACCCTGGTCTACAGGCTATTACGAAGGCTGGTTCAACAGACATTTTTAAACCAAGCCCTCCGTAGACTACCCTGACCCTGGTCTACAGGCTATTACGAAGGCTGGTTCAACAGACATTTTTAAACCAAGCCCTCCGTAGACTACCCTGACCCTGGTCTACAGGCTATTACGAAGGCTGGTTCAACAGACATTTTTAAACCAAGCCCTCCGTAGACTACCCTGACCCTGGTCTACAGGCTATTACGAAGGCTGGTTCAACAGACATTTTTAAACCAAGCCCTCCGTAGAAAACCCTGACCCTGGTCTATAGGCTATTACGAAGGCTGGTTCAACAGACATTTTTAAACCAAGCCCTCCGTAGACTACCCTGACCCTGGTCTACAGGCTATTACGAAGGCTGGTTCAACAGACATTTTTAAACCAAGCCCTCCGTAGACTACCCTGACCCTGGTCTACAGGCTATTACGAAGGCTGGTTCAACAGACATTTTTAAACCAAGCCCTCCGTAGACTACCCTGACCCTGGTCTACAGGCTATTACGAAGGCTGGTTCAACAGACATTTTTAAACCAAGCCCTCCGTAGACTACCCTGACCCTGGTCTACAGGCTATTACGAAGGCTGGTTCAACAGACATTTTTAAACCAAGCCCTCCGTAGACTACCCTGACCCTGGTCTACAGGCTATTACGAAGGCTGGTTCAACAGACATTTTTAAACCA
The DNA here is from genome assembly GCF_045791955.1 of Oncorhynchus clarkii lewisi. Classification (NCBI taxonomy): domain Eukaryota; kingdom Metazoa; phylum Chordata; class Actinopteri; order Salmoniformes; family Salmonidae; genus Oncorhynchus; species Oncorhynchus clarkii. Next base: position 30,893,017 of record NC_092175.1, on the reverse strand, counting down.
AGCCCTCCGTAGACTACCCTGACCCTGGTCTACAGGCTATTACGAAGGCTGGTTCAACAGACATTTTTAAACCAAGCCCTCCGTAGACTACCCTGACCCTGGTCTACAGGCTATTACGAAGGCTGGTTCAACAGACATTTTTAAACCAAGCCCTCCGTAGACTACCCTGACCCTGGTCTACAGGCTATTACGAAGGCTGGTTCAACAGACATTTTTAAACCAAGCCCTCCGTAGACTACCCTGACCCTGGTCTACAGGCTATTACGAAGGCTGGTTCAACAGACATTTTTAAACCAAGCCCTCCGTAGACTACCCTGACCCTGGTCTACAGGCTATTACGAAGGCTGGTTCAACAGACATTTTTAAACCAAGCCCTCCGTAGACTACCCTGACCCTGGTCTACAGGCTATTACGAAGGCTGGTTCAACAGACATTTTTAAACCAAGCCCTCCGTAGACTACCCTGACCCTGGTCTACAGGCTATTACGAAGGCTGGTTCAACAGACATTTTTAAACCAAGCCCTCCGTAGACTACCCTGACCCTGGTCTACAGGCTATTACGAAGGCTGGTTCAACAGACATTTTTAAACCAAGCCCTCCGTAGACTACCCTGACCCTGGTCTACAGGCTATTACGAAGGCTGGTTCAACAGACATTTTTAAACCAAGCCCTCCGTAGACTACCCTGACCCTGGTCTACAGGCTATTACGAAGGCTGGTTCAACAGACATTTTTAAACCAAGCCCTCCGTAGACTACCCTGACCCTGGTCTACAGGCTATTACGAAGGCTGGTTCAACAGACATTTTTAAACCAAGCCCTCCGTAGACTACCCTGACCCTGGTCTACAGGCTATTACGAAGGCTGGTTCAACAGACATTTTTAAACCAAGCCCTCCGTAGACTACCCTGACCCTGGTCTACAGGCTATTACGAAGGCTGGTTCAACAGACATTTTTAAACCAAGCCCTCCGTAGACTACCCTGACCCTGGTCTACAGGCTATTACGAAGGCTGGTTCAACAGACATTTTTAAACCAAGCCCTCCGTAGACTACCCTGACCCTGGTCTACAGGCTATTACGAAGGCTGGTTCAACAGACATTTTTAAACCAAGCCCTCCGTAGACTACCCTGACCCTGGTCTACAGGCTATTACGAAGGCTGGTTCAACAGACATTTTTAAACCAAGCCCTCCGTAGACTACCCTGACCCTGGTCTACAGGCTATTACGAAGGCTGGTTCAACAGACATTTTTAAACCAAGACCTCCGTAGACTACCCTGACCCTGGTCTACAGGCTATTACGAAGGCTGGTTCAACAGACATTTTTAAACCAAGCCCTCCGTAGACTACCCTGACCCTGGTCTACAGGCTATTACGAAGGCTGGTTCAACAGACATTTTTAAACCAAGCCCTCCGTAGACTACCCTGACCCTGGTCTACAGGCTATTACGAAGGCTGGTTCAACAGACATTTTTAAACCAAGCCCTCCGTAGACTACCCTGACCCTGGTCTACAGGCTATTACGAAGGCTGGTTCAACAGACATTTTTAAACCAAGCCCTCCGTAGACTACCCTGACCCTGGTCTACAGGCTATTACGAAGGCTGGTTCAACAGACATTTTTAAACCAAGCCCTCCGTAGACTACCCTGACCCTGGTCTACAGGCTATTACGAAGGCTGGTTCAACAGACATTTTTAAACCAAGCCCTCCGTAGACTACCCTGACCCTGGTCTACAGGCTATTACGAAGGCTGGTTCAACAGACATTTTTAAACCAAGCCCTCCGTAGACTACCCTGACCCTGGTCTACAGGCTATTACGAAGGCTGGTTCAACAGACATTTTTAAACCAAGCCCTCCGTAGACTACCCTGACCCTGGTCTACAGGCTATTACGAAGGCTGGTTCAACAGACATTTTTAAACCAAGCCCTCCGTAGACTACCCTGACCCTGGTCTACAGGCTATTACGAAGGCTGGTTCAACAGACATTTTTAAACCAAGCCCTCCGTAGACTACCCTGACCCTGGTCTACAGGCTATTACGAAGGCTGGTTCAACAGACATTTTTAAACCAAGCCCTCCGTAGACTACCCTGACCCTGGTCTATAGGCTATTACGAAGGCTGGTTCAACAGACATTTTTAAACCAAGCCCTCCGTAGACTACCCTGACCCTGGTCTACAGGCTATTACGAAGGCTGGTTCAACAGACATTTTTAAACCAAGCCCTCCGTAGACTACCCTGACCCTGGTCTACAGGCTATTACGAAGGCTGGTTCAACAGACATTTTTAAACCAAGCCCTCCGTAGACTACCCTGACCCTGGTCTACAGGCTATTACGAAGGCTGGTTCAACAGACATTTTTAAACCAAGCCCTCCGTAGACTACCCTGACCCTGGTCTACAGGCTATTACGAAGGCTGGTTCAACAGACATTTTTAAACCAAGCCCTCCGTAGACTACCCTGACCCTGGTCTACAGGCTATTACGAAGGCTGGTTCAACAGACATTTTTAAACCAAGCCCTCCGTAGACTACCCTGACCCTGGTCTACAGGCTATTACGAAGGCTGGTTCAACAGACATTTTTAAACCAAGCCCTCCGTAGACTACCCTGACCCTGGTCTACAGGCTATTACGAAGGCTGGTTCAACAGACATTTTTAAACCAAGCCCTCCGTAGACTACCCTGACCCTGGTCTACAGGCTATTACGAAGGCTGGTTCAACAGACATTTTTAAACCAAGCCCTCCGTAGACTACCCTGACCCTGGTCTACAGGCTATTACGAAGGCTGGTTCAACAGACATTTTTAAACCAAGCCCTCCGTAGACTACCCTGACCCTGGTCTACAGGCTATTACGAAGGCTGGTTCAACAGACATTTTTAAACCAAGCCCTCCGTAGACTACCCTGACCCTGGTCTACAGGCTATTACGAAGGCTGGTTCAACAGACATTTTTAAACCAAGCCCTCCGTAGACTACCCTGACCCTGGTCTACAGGCTATTACGAAGGCTGGTTCAACAGACATTTTTAAACCAAGCCCTCCGTAGACTACCCTGACCCTGGTCTACAGGCTATTACGAAGGCTGGTTCAACAGACATTTTTAAACCAAGCCCTCCGTAGACTACCCTGACCCTGGTCTACAGGCTATTACGAAGGCTGGTTCAACAGACATTTTTAAACCAAGCCCTCCGTAGACTACCCTGACCCTGGTCTACAGGCTATTACGAAGGCTGGTTCAACAGACATTTTTAAACCAAGCCCTCCGTAGACTACCCTGACCCTGGTCTACAGGCTATTACGAAGGCTGGTTCAACAGACATTTTTAAACCAAGCCCTCCGTAGACTACCCTGACCCTGGTCTACAGGCTATTACGAAGGCTGGTTCAACAGACATTTTTAAACCAAGCCCTCCGTAGACTACCCTGACCCTGGTCTACAGGCTATTACGAAGGCTGGTTCAACAGACATTTTTAAACCAAGCCCTCCGTAGACTACCCTGACCCTGGTCTACAGGCTATTACGAAGGCTGGTTCAACAGACATTTTTAAACCAAGCCCTCCGTAGACTACCCTGACCCTGGTCTACAGGCTATTACGAAGGCTGGTTCAACAGACATTTTTAAACCAAGCCCTCCGTAGACTACCCTGACCCTGGTCTACAGGCTATTACGAAGGCTGGTTCAACAGACATTTTTAAACCAAGCCCTCCGTAGACTACCCTGACCCTGGTCTACAGGCTATTACGAAGGCTGGTTCAACAGACATTTTTAAACCAAGCCCTCCGTAGACTACCCTGACCCTGGTCTACAGGCTATTACGAAGGCTGGTTCAACAGACATTTTTAAACCAAGCCCTCCGTAGACTACCCTGACCCTGGTCTACAGGCTATTACGAAGGCTGGTTCAACAGACATTTTTAAACCAAGCCCTCCGTAGACTACCCTGACCCTGGTCTACAGGCTATTACGAAGGCTGGTTCAACAGACATTTTTAAACCAAGCCCTCCGTAGACTACCCTGACCCTGGTCTACAGGCTATTACGAAGGCTGGTTCAACAGACATTTTTAAACCAAGCCCTCCGTAGACTACCCTGACCCTGGTCTACAGGCTATTACGAAGGCTGGTTCAACAGACATTTTTAAACCAAGCCCTCCGTAGACTACCCTGACCCTGGTCTACAGGCTATTACGAAGGCTGGTTCAACAGACATTTTTAAACCAAGCCCTCCGTAGACTACCCTGACCCTGGTCTACAGGCTATTACGAAGGCTGGTTCAACAGACATTTTTAAACCAAGCCCTCCGTAGACTACCCTGACCCTGGTCTACAGGCTATTACGAAGGCTGGTTCAACAGACATTTTTAAACCAAGCCCTCCGTAGACTACCCTGACCCTGGTCTACAGGCTATTACGAAGGCTGGTTCAACAGACATTTTTAAACCAAGCCCTCCGTAGACTACCCTGACCCTGGTCTACAGGCTATTACGAAGGCTGGTTCAACAGACATTTTTAAACCAAGCCCTCCGTAGACTACCCTGACCCTGGTCTACAGGCTATTACGAAGGCTGGTTCAACAGACATTTTTAAACCAAGCCCTCCGTAGACTACCCTGACCCTGGTCTACAGGCTATTACGAAGGCTGGTTCAACAGACATTTTTAAACCAAGCCCTCCGTAGACTACCCTGACCCTGGTCTATAGGCTATTACGAAGGCTGGTTCAACAGACATTTTTAAACCAAGCCCTCCGTAGACTACCCTGACCCTGGTCTATAGGCTATTACGAAGGCTGGTTCAACAGACATTTTTAAACCAAGCCCTCCGTAGACTACCCTGACCCTGGTCTACAGGCTATTACGAAGGCTTGTTCAAAATACATTTTTAAACCAAGCCCTCCGTAGACTACCCTGACCCTGGTCTACAGGCTATTACGAAGGCTGGTTCAACAGACATTTTTAAACCAAGCCCTCCGTAGACTACCCTGACCCTGGTCTACAGGCTATTACGAAGGCTGGTTCAACAGACATTTTTAAACCAAGCCCTCCGTAGACTACCCTGACCCTGGTCTACAGGCTATTACGAAGGCTGGTTCAACAGACATTTTTAAACCAAGCCCTCCGTAGACTACCCTGACCCTGGTCTACAGGCTATTACGAAGGCTGGTTCAACAGACATTTTTAAACCAAGCCCTCCGTAGACTACCCTGACCCTGGTCTACAGGCTATTACGAAGGCTGGTTCAACAGACATTTTTAAACCAAGCCCTCCGTAGACTACCCTGACCCTGGTCTACAGGCTATTACGAAGGCTGGTTCAACAGACATTTTTAAACCAAGCCCTCCGTAGACTACCCTGACCCTGGTCTACAGGCTATTACGAAGGCTGGTTCAACAGACATTTTTAAACCAAGCCCTCCGTAGACTACCCTGACCCTGGTCTACAGGCTATTACGAAGGCTGGTTCAACAGACATTTTTAAACCAAGCCCTCCGTAGACTACCCTGACCCTGGTCTACAGGCTATTACGAAGGCTGGTTCAACAGACATTTTTAAACCAAGCCCTCCGTAGACTACCCTGACCCTGGTCTACAGGCTATTACGAAGGCTGGTTCAACAGACATTTTTAAACCAAGCCCTCCGTAGACTACCCTGACCCTGGTCTACAGGCTATTACGAAGGCTGGTTCAACAGACATTTTTAAACCAAGCCCTCCGTAGACTACCCTGACCCTGGTCTACAGGCTATTACGAAGGCTGGTTCAACAGACATTTTTAAACCAAGCCCTCCGTAGACTACCCTGACCCTGGTCTACAGGCTATTACGAAGGCTGGTTCAACAGACATTTTTAAACCAAGCCCTCCGTAGACTACCCTGACCCTGGTCTACAGGCTATTACGAAGGCTGGTTCAACAGACATTTTTAAACCAAGCCCTCCGTAGACTACCCTGACCCTGGTCTACAGGCTATTACGAAGGCTGGTTCAACAGACATTTTTAAACCAAGCCCTCCGTAGACTACCCTGACCCTGGTCTACAGGCTATTACGAAGGCTGGTTCAACAGACATTTTTAAACCAAGCCCTCCGTAGACTACCCTGACCCTGGTCTACAGGCTATTACGAAGGCTGGTTCAACAGACATTTTTAAACCAAGCCCTCCGTAGACTACCCTGACCCTGGTCTACAGGCTATTACGAAGGCTGGTTCAACAGACATTTTTAAACCAAGCCCTCCGTAGACTACCCTGACCCTGGTCTACAGGCTATTACGAAGGCTGGTTCAACAGACATTTTTAAACCAAGCCCTCCGTAGACTACCCTGACCCTGGTCTACAGGCTATTACGAAGGCTGGTTCAACAGACATTTTTAAACCAAGCCCTCCGTAGACTACCCTGACCCTGGTCTACAGGCTATTACGAAGGCTGGTTCAACAGACATTTTTAAACCAAGCCCTCCGTAGACTACCCTGACCCTGGTCTACAGGCTATTACGAAGGCTGGTTCAACAGACATTTTTAAACCAAGCCCTCCGTAGACTACCCTGACCCTGGTCTACAGGCTATTACGAAGGCTGGTTCAACAGACATTTTTAAACCAAGCCCTCCGTAGACTACCCTGACCCTGGTCTACAGGCTATTACGAAGGCTGGTTCAACAGACATTTTTAAACCAAGCCCTCCGTAGACTACCCTGACCCTGGTCTACAGGCTATTACGAAGGCTGGTTCAACAGACATTTTTAAACCAAGCCCTCCGTAGACTACCCTGACCCTGGTCTACAGGCTATTACGAAGGCTGGTTCAACAGACATTTTTAAACCAAGCCCTCCGTAGACTACCCTGACCCTGGTCTACAGGCTATTACGAAGGCTGGTTCAACAGACATTTTTAAACCAAGCCCTCCGTAGAATACCCTGACCCTGGTCTACAGGCTATTACGAAGGCTGGTTCAACAGACATTTTTAAACCAAGCCCTCCGTAGACTACCCTGACCCTGGTCTACAGGCTATTACGAAGGCTGGTTCAACAGACATTTTTAAACCAAGCCCTCCATAGACTACATTGACCCTGGTCTACAGGCTATTACGAAGCCTGGTTCAACAGACATTTTTAAACCAAGCCCTCCGTAGACTACCCTGACCCTGGTCTACAGGCTATTACGAAGGCTGGTTTAACAGACATTTTTAAACCAAACCTCCGTAGACTACCCTGACCCTGGTCTACAGGCTATTACGAAGGCTGGTTCAACAGACATTTTTAAACCAAGCCCTCCGTTGACTACCCTGACCCTGGTCTATAGACTATTACGAAGGCTGGTTCAACAGACATTTTTAAACCAAGCCCTCCGTAGACTACCCTGACCCTGGTCTACAGGCTATTACGAAGGCTGGTTCAACAGACATTTTTAAACCAAGCCCTCCGTAGACTACCCTGACCCTGGTCTACAGGCTATTACGAAGGCTGGTTCAACAGACATTTTTAAACCAAGCACTCCGTAGACTACCCTGACCCTGGTCTACAGGCAATTGCGAAGGCTGGTTCAACAGACATTTTTAAACCAAGCCCTCCGTAGACTACCCTGACCCTGGTATACAGGCTATTACGAAGGCTGGTTCAACAGTCATTTTTAAACCAAGCCCTCCGTAGACTACCCTGACCCTGGTCTACAAGCTATTACGAAGGCTGGTTCAACAGACATTTTTAAACCAAGCCCTCCGTAGACTACCCTGACCCTGGTCTATAGGCTATTACGAAGGCTGGTTCAACAGACATTTTTAAACCAAGCCCTCCGTAGACTACCCTGACCCTGGTCTACAGGCTATTACGAAGGCTGGTTCAACAGACATTTTTAAACCAAGCCCTCCGTAGACTACCCTGACCCTGGTCTACAGGCTATTACGAAGGCTGGTTCAACAGACATTTTTAAACCAAGCCCTCCGTAGACTACCCTGACCCTGGTCTACAGGCTATTACGAAGGCTGGTTCAACAGACATTTTTAAACCAAGCCCTCCGTAGACTACCCTGACCCTGGTCTACAGGCTATTACAAAGGCTGGTTCAACAGACATTTTTAAACCAAGCCCTCCGTAGACTACCCTGACCCTGGTCTACAGGCTATTACGAAGGCTGGTTCAACAGACATTTTTAAACCAAGCCCTCCGTAGACTACCCTGACCCTGGTCTATAGGCTATTACGAAGGCTGGTTCAACAGACATTTTTAAACCAAGCCCTCCGTAGACTACCCTGACCCTGGTCTACAGGCTATTACGAAGGCTGGTTCAACAGACATTTTTAAACCAAGCCCTCCGTAGACTACCCTGACCCTGGTCTACAGGCTATTACGAAGGCTGGTTCAACAGACATTTTTAAACCAAGCCCTCCGTAGACTACCCTGACCCTGGTCTATCAGGCTATTACGAAGGCTGGTTCAACAGACATTTTTAAACCAAGCCCTCCGTAGACTACCCTGACCCTGGTCTACAGGCTATTACGAAGGCTGGTTCAACAGACATTTTTAAACCAAGCCCTCCGTAGACTACCCTGACCCTGGTCTACAGGCTATTACGAAGGCTGGTTCAACAGACATTTTTAAACCAAGCCCTCCGTAGACTACCCTGACCCTGGTCTACAGGCTATTACGAAGGCTGGTTCAACAGACATTTTTAAACCAAGCCCTCCGTAGACTACCCTGACCCTGGTCTACAGGCTATTACGAAGGCTGGTTCAACAGACATTTTTAAACCAAGCCCTCCGTAGACTACCCTGACCCTGGTCTACAGGCTATTACGAAGGCTGGTTCAACAGACATTTTTAAACCAAGCCCTCCGTAGACTACCCTGACCCTGGTCTACAGGCTATTACGAAGGCTGGTTCAACAGACATTTTTAAACCAAGCCCTCCGTAGAATACCCTGACCCTGGTCTACAGGCTATTACGAAGGCTGGTTCAACAGACATTTTTAAACCAAGCCCTCCGTAGACTACCCTGACCCTGGTCTACAGGCTATTACGAAGGCTGGTTCAACAGACATTTTTAAACCAAGCCCTCCGTAGACTACATTGACCCTGGTCTACAGGCTATTACGAAGCCTGGTTCAACAGACATTTTTAAACCAAGCCCTCCGTAGACTACCCTGACCCTGGTCTACAGGCTATTACGAAGGCTGGTTTAACAGACATTTTTAAACCAAACCTCCGTAGACTACCCTGACCCTGGTCTACAGGCTATTACGAAGGCTGGTTCAACAGACATTTTTAAACCAAGCCCTCCGTTGACTACCCTGACCCTGGTCTATAGGCTATTACGAAGGCTGGTTCAACAGACATTTTTAAACCAAGCCCTCCGTAGACTACCCTGACCCTGGTCTACAGGCTATTACGAAGGCTGGTTCAACAGACATTTTTAAACCAAGCCCTCCGTAGACTACCCTGACCCTGGTCTACAGGCTATTACGAAGGCTGGTTCAACAGACATTTTTAAACCAAGCACTCCGTAGACTACCCTGACCCTGGTCTACAGGCTATTGCGAAGGCTGGTTCAACAGACATTTTTAAACCAAGCCCTCCGTAGACTACCCTGACCCTGGTATACAGGCTATTACGAAGGCTGGTTCAACAGTCATTTTTAAACCAAGCCCTCCGTAGACTACCCTGACCCTGGTCTACAAGCTATTACGAAGGCTGGTTCAACAGACATTTTTAAACCAAGCCCTCCGTAGAAAACCCTGACCCTGGTCTATAGGCTATTACGAAGGCTGGTTCAACAGACATTTTTAAACCAAGCCCTCCGTAGACTACCCTGACCCTGGTCTACAGGCTATTACGAAGGCTGGTTCAACAGACATTTTTAAACCAAGCCCTCCGTAGACTACCCTGACCCTGGTCTACAGGCTATTACGAAGGCTGGTTCAACAGACATTTTTAAACCAAGCCCTCCGTAGACTACCCTGACCCTGGTCTACAGGCTATTACGAAGGCTGGTTCAACAGACATTTTTAAACCAAGCCCTCCGTAGACTACCCTGACCCTGGTCTACAGGCTATTACAAAGGCTGGTTCAACAGACATTTTTAAACCAAGCCCTCCGTAGACTACCCTGACCCTGGTCTACAGGCTATTACGAAGGCTGGTTCAACAGACATTTTTAAACCAAGCCCTCCGTAGACTACCCTGACCCTGGTCTATAGGCTATTACGAAGGCTGGTTCAACAGACATTTTTAAACCAAGCCCTCCGTAGACTACCCTGACCCTGGTCTACAGGCTATTACGAAGGCTGGTTCAACAGACATTTTTAAACCAAGCCCTCCGTAGACTACCCTGACCCTGGTCTACAGGCTATTACGAAGGCTGGTTCAACAGACATTTTTAAACCAAGCCCTCCGTAGACTACCCTGACCCTGGTCTACAGGCTATTACGAAGGCTGGTTCAACAGACATTTTTAAACCAAGCCCTCCGTAGACTACCCTGACCCTGGTCTACAGGCTATTACGAAGGCTGGTTCAACAGACATTTTTAAACCAAGCCCTCCGTAGACTACCCTGACCCTGGTCTACAGGCTATTACGAAGGCTGGTTCAACAGACATTTTTAAACCAAGCCCTCCGTAGACTACCCTGACCCTGGTCTACAGGCTATTACGAAGGCTGGTTCAACAGACATTTTTAAACCAAGCCCTCCGTAGACTACCCTGACCCTGGTCTACAGGCTATTACGAAGGCTGGTTCAACAGACATTTTTAAACCAAGCCCTCCGTAGACTACCCTGACCCTGGTCTATAGGCTATTACGAAGGCTGGTTCAACAGACATTTTTAAACCAAGCCCTCCGTAGACTACCCTGACCCTGGTCTACAGGCTATTACGAAGGCTGGTTCAACAGACATTTTTAAACCAAGCCCTCCGTAGACTACCCTGACCCTGGTCTACAGGCTATTACGAAGGCTGGTTCAACAGACATTTTTAAACCAAGCCCTCCGTAGACTACCCTGACCCTGGTCTACAGGCTATTACGAAGGCTGGTTCAACAGACATTTTTAAACCAAGCCCTCCGTAGACTACCCTGACCCTGGTCTACAGGCTATTACGAAGGCTGGTTCAACAGACATTTTTAAACCAAGCCCTCCGTAGACTACCCTGACCCTGGTCTACAGGCTATTACGAAGGCTGGTTCAACAGACATTTTTAAACCAAGCCCTCCGTAGACTACCCTGACCCTGGTCTACAGGCTATTACGAAGGCTGGTTCAACAGACATTTTTAAACCAAGCCCTCCGTAGACTACCCTGACCCTGGTCTACAGGCTATTACGAAGGCTGGTTCAACAGACATTTTTAAACCAAGCCCTCCGTAGACTACCCTGACCCTGGTCTACAGGCTATTACGAAGGCTGGTTCAACAGACATTTTTAAACCAAGGCCTCCGTAGACTACCCTGACCCTGGTCTGAAGGCTATTACGAAGGCTGGTTCAACAGACATTTTTAAACCAAGCCCTCCGTAGACTACCCTGACCCTGGTCTACAGGCTATTACGAAGGCTGGTTCAACAGACATTTTTAAACCAAGCCCTCCGTAGACTACCCTGACCCTGGTCTACAGGCTATTACGAAGGCTGGCTCAACAGACATTTTTAAACCAAGCCCTCCGTAGACTACCCTGACCCTGGTCTACAGGCTATTACGAAGGCTGGTTCAGCAGACATTTTTAAACCAAGCCCTCCGTAGACTACCCTGACCCTGGTCTACAGGCTATTACGAAGGCTGGTTCAACAGACATTTTTAAACCAAGCCCTCCGTAGAATACCCTGACCCTGGTCTACAGGCTATTACGAAGGCTGGTTCAACAGACATTTTTAAACCAAGCCCTCCGTAGACTACCCTGACCCTGGTCTACAGGCTATTACGAAGGCTGGTTCAACAGACATTTTTAAACCAAGCCCTCCATAGACTACATTGACCCTGGTCTACAGGCTATTACGAAGCCTGGTTCAACAGACATTTTTAAACCAAGCCCTCCGTAGACTACCCTGACCCTGGTCTACAGGCTATTACGAAGGCTGGTTTAACAGACATTTTTAAACCAAACCTCCGTAGACTACCCTGACCCTGGTCTACAGGCTATTACGAAGGCTGGTTCAACAGACATTTTTAAACCAAGCCCTCCGTTGACTACCCTGACCCTGGTCTATAGACTATTACGAAGGCTGGTTCAACAGACATTTTTAAACCAAGCCCTCCGTAGACTACCCTGACCCTGGTCTACAGGCTATTACGAAGGCTGGTTCAACAGACATTTTTAAACCAAGCCCTCCGTAGACTACCCTGACCCTGGTCTACAGGCTATTACGAAGGCTGGTTCAACAGACATTTTTAAACCAAGCACTCCGTAGACTACCCTGACCCTGGTCTACAGGCAATTGCGAAGGCTGGTTCAACAGACATTTTTAAACCAAGCCCTCCGTAGACTACCCTGACCCTGGTATACAGGCTATTACGAAGGCTGGTTCAACAGTCATTTTTAAACCAAGCCCTCCGTAGACTACCCTGACCCTGGTCTATCGGCTATTACGAAGTCTGGTTCAACAGACATTTTTAAACCAAGCCCTCCGTAGACTACCCTGACCCTGGTCTACAGGCTATTACGAAGGCTGGTTCAACAGACATTTTTAAACCAAGCCCTCCGTAGACTACCCTGACCCTGGTCTACAGGCTATTACGAAGGCTGGTTCAACAGACATTTTTAAACCAAGCCCTCCGTAGACTACCCTGACCCTGGTCTACAGGCTATTACGAAGGCTGGTTCAACAGACATTTTTAAACCAAGCCCTCCGTAGACTACCCTGACCCTGGTCTACAGGCTATTACGAAGGCTGGTTCAACAGACATTTTTAAACCAAGCCCTCCGTAGACTACCCTAACCCTGGTCTACAGGCTATTACGAAGGCTGGTTCAACAGACATTTTTAAACCAAGCCCTCCGTAGACTACCCTGACCCTGGTCTATAGGCTATTACGAAGCCTGGTTCAGCAGACATTTTTAAACCAAGCCCTCCGTAGACTACCCTGACCCTGGTCTACAGGCTATTACGAAGGCTGGTTCAACAGACATTTTTAAACCAAGCCCTCCGTAGACTACCCTGACCCTGGTCTGAAGGCTATTACGAAGGCTGGTTCAACAGACATTTTTAAACCAAGCCCTCCGTAGACTACCCTGACCCTGGTCTACAGGCTATTACGAAGGCTGGTTCAACAGACATTTTTAAACCAAGCCCTCCGTAGACTACCCTGACCCTGGTCTACAGGCTATTACGAAGGCTGGTTCAACAGACATTTTTAAACCAAGCCCTCCGTAGACTACCCTAACCCTGGTCTACAGGCTATTACGAAGGCTGGTTCAACAGACATTTTTAAACCAAGCCCTCCGTAGACTACCCTGACCCTGGTCTATAGGCTATTACGAAGCCTGGTTCAGCAGACATTTTTAAACCAAGCCCTCCGTAGACTACCCTGACCCTGGTCTACAGGCTATTACGAAGGCTGGTTCAACAGACATTTTTAAACCAAGCCCTCCGTAGACTACCCTGACCCTGGTCTATAGGCTATTATGAAGGCTGGTTCAACAGACATTTTTAAACCAAGCCCTCCGTAGACTACCCTGACCCTGGTCTACAGGCTATTACGAAGGCTGGTTCAACAGACATTTTTAAACCAAGCCCTCCGTAGACTACCCTGACCCTGGTCTACAGGCTATTACGAAGGCTGGTTCAACAGACATTTTTAAACCAAACCCTCCGTAGACTACCCTGACCCTGGTCTACAGGCTATTACGAAGGCTGGTTCAACAGACATTTTTAAACCAAGCCCTCCGTAGACTACCCTGACCCTGGTCTACAGGCTATTACGAAGGCTGGTTCAACAGACATTTTTAAACCAAGCCCTCCGTAGACTACCCTGACCCTGGTCTACAGGCTATAACGAAGGATGGTTCAACAGACATTTTTAAACCAAGCCCTCCGTAGACTACCCTGACCCTGGTCTACAGGCTATTACGAAGGCTGGTTCAACAGTCATTGTTAAACCAAGCCCTCCGTAGACTACCCTGACCCTGGTCTATAGGCTATTACGAAGGCTGGTTCAACAGACATTTTTAAACCAAGCCCTCCGTAGACTACCCTGACCCTGGTCTACAGGCTATTACGAAGGCTTGTTCAACAGACATTTTTAAACCAAGCCCTCCGTAGACTACCCTGACCCTGGTCTACAGGCTTTTACGAAGGCTGGTTCAACAGACATTTTTAAACCAAGCCCTCCGTAGACTACCCTGACCCTGGTCTGCAGGCTATTACAAAGGCTGGTTCAACAGACATTTTTAAACCAAGCCCTCCGTAGACTACCCTGACCCTGGTCTACAGGCTATTACGAAGGCTGGTTCAACAGACATTTTTAAACCAAGCCCTCCGTAGACTACCCTGACCCTGGTCTACAGGCTATTACGAAGGCTGGTTCAACAGACATTTTTAAACCAAGCCCTCCGTAGACTACCCTGACCCTGGTCTACAGGCTATTACGAAGGCTGGTTCAACAGACATTTTTAAACCAAGCCCTCCGTAGACTACCCTGACCCTGGTCTACAGGCTATTACGAAGGCTGGTTCAACAGACATTTTTAAACCAAGCCCTCCGTAGACTACCCTGACCCTGGTCTACAGGCTATTACGAAGGCTGGTTCAACAGACATTTTTAAACCAAGCCCTCCGTAGACTACCCTGACCCTGGTCTACAGGCTATTACGAAGGCTGGTTCAACAGACATTTTTAAACCAAGCCCTCCGTAGACTACCCTGACCCTGGTCTACAGGCTATTACGAAGGCTGGTTCAACAGACATTTTTAAACCAAGCCCTCCGTAGACTACCCTGACCCTGGTCTACAAGCTATTACGAAGGCTGGTTCAACAGACATTTTTAAACCAAGCCCTCCGTAGAAAACCCTGACCCTGGTCTATAGGCTATTACGAAGGCTGGTTCAACAGACATTTTTAAACCAAGCCCTCCGTAGACTACCCTGACCCTGGTCTACAGGCTATTAAGAAGGCTGGTTCAACAGACATTTTTAAACCAAGCCCTCCGTAGACTACCCTGACCCTGGTCTACAGGCTATTACGAAGGCTGGTTCAACAGACATTTTTAAACCAAGCCCTCCGTAGACTACCCTGACCCTGGTCTACAGGCTATTGCAAAGGCTGGTTCAACAGACATTTTTAAACCAAGCCCTCCGTAGACTACCCTGACCCTGGTCTACAGGCTATTACGAAGGCTGGTTCAACAGACATTTTTAAACCAAGCCCTCCGTAGACTACCCTGACCCTGGTCTATAGGCTATTACGAAGGCTGGTTCAACAGACATTTTTAAACCAAGCCCTCCGTAGACTACCCTGACCCTGGTCTACAGGCTATTGCAAAGGCTGGTTCAACAGACATTTTTAAACCAAGCCCTCCGTAGACTACCCTGACCCTGGTCTACAGGCTATTACGAAGGCTGGTTCAACAGACATTTTTAAACCAAGCCCTCCGTAGACTACCCTGACCCTGGTCTATAGGCTATTACGAAGGCTGGTTCAACAGACATTTTTAAACCAAGCCCTCCGTAGTCTACCCTGACCCTGGTCTATAGGCTATTACGAAGGCTGGTTCAACAGACATTTTTAAACCAAGCCCTCCGTAGACTACCCTGACCCTGGTCTACAGGCTATTACGAAGGCTGGTTCAACAGACATTTTTAAACCAAGCCCTCCGTAGACTACCCTGACCCTGGTCTACAGGCTATTACGAAGGCTGGTTCAACAGACATTTTTAAACCAAGCCCTCCGTAGACTACCCTGACCTTGGTCTACAGGCTATTACGAAGGCTGGTTCAACAGACATTTTTAAACCAAGCACTCCGTAGACTACCCTGACCCTGGTCTACAGGCTATTATGAAGGCTGGTTCAACAGACATTTTTAAACCAAGCCCTCCGTAGACTACCCTGACCCTGGTCTACAGGCTATTACGAAGGCTGGTTCAACAGATATTTTTAAACCAAGCCCTCCATAGACTACCCTGACCCTGGTCTACAGGCTATTACGAAGGCTGGTTCAACAGACATTTTTAAACCAAGCCCTCCGTAGACTACCCTGACCCTGGTCTACAGGCTATTACGAAGGCTGGTTCAGCAGACATTTTTAAACCAAGCCCTCCGTAGACTACCCTGACCCTGGTCTACAGGCTATTACGAAGGCTGGTTCAACAGACATTTTTAAACCAAGCCCTCCGTAGACTACCCTGACCCTGGCCTACAGGCTATTACGAAGGCTGGTTCAACAGACATTTTTAAAACAAGCCCTCCGTAGACTACCCTGACCCTGGTCTACAGGCTATTGCGAAGGCTGGTTCAACAGACATTTTTAAACCAAGCCCTCCGTAGACTACCCTGACCCTGGTCTACAGGCTATTACGAAGGCTGGTTCAACAGACATTTTTAAACCAAGCCCTCCGTAGACTACCCTGACCCTGGTCTACAGGCTATTACGAAGGCTGGTTCTACAGACATTTTTAAACCAAGCCCTCCGTAGACTACCCTGACCCTGGTCTACAAGCTATTACGAAGGCTGGTTCAACAGACATTTTTAAACCAAGCCCTCCGTAGACTACCCTGACCCTGGTCTATAGGCTATTACGAAGGCTGGTTCAACAGACATTTTTAAACCAAGCCCTCCGTAGACTACCCTGACCCTGGTCTACAGGCTATTCCGAAGGCTGGTTAAACAGACATTTTTAAACCAAGCCCGCCGTAGACTACCCTGACCCTGGTCTACAGGCTATTACGAAGGCTGGTTCAACAGACATTTTTAAACCAAGCCCTCCGTAGACTACCCTGACCCTGGTCTACAGGCTATTACGAAGGCTGGTTCAACAGACATTTTTAAACCAAGCCCTCCGTAGACTACCCTGACCTTGGTCTACAGGCTATTACGAAGGCTGGTTCAACAGACATTTTTAAACCAAGCCCTCCGTAGACTACCCTGACCCTGGTCTACAGGCTATTATGAAGGCTGGTTCAACAGACATTTTTAAACCAAGCCCTCCGTAGACTACCCTGACCCTGGTCTACAGGCTATTACGAAGGCTGGTTCAACAGACATTTTTAAACCAAGCCCTCCGTAGACTACCCTGACCCTGGTCTACAGGCTATTACGAAGGCTGGTTCAACAGACATTTTTAAACCAAGCCCTCCGTAGACTACCCTGACCCTGGTCTACAGGCTATTACGAAGGCTGGTTCAGCAGACATTTTTAAACCAAGCCCTCCGTAGACTACCCTGACCCTGGTCTACAGGCTATTACGAAGGCTGGTTCAACAGACATTTTTAAACCAAGCCCTCCGTAGACTACCCTGACCCTGGTCTATAGGCTATTACGAAGGCTGGTTCAACAGACATTTTTAAACCAAACCCTCCGTAGACTACCCTGACCCTGGTCTACAGGCTATTACGAAGGCTGGTTCAACAGACATTTTTAAACCAAGCCCTCCGTAGACTACCCTGACCCTGGTCTACAGGCTATTACGAAGGCTGGTTCAACAGACATTTTTAAAACAAGCCCTCCGTAGACTACATTGACCCTGGTCTACAGGCTATTACGAAGCCTGGTTCAACAGACATTTTTAAACCAAGCCCTCCGTAGACTACCCTGACCCTGGTCTACAGGCTATTACGAAGGCTGGTTCAACAGACATTTTTAAACCAAGCCCTCCGTAGACTACCCTGACCCTGGTGTACAGGCTATTACGAAGGCTGGTTCAACAGACATTTTTAAACCAAGCCCTCCGTAGACTACCCTGACCCTGGTCTATAGGCTATTACGAAGGCTGGTTCAACATACATTTTTAAACCAAGCCCTCCGTAGACTACCCTGACCCTGGTCTACAGGCTATTCCGAAGGCTGGTTCAACAGACATTTTTAAACCAAGCCCTCCGTAGACTACCCTGACCCTGGTCTACAGGCTATTCCGAAGGCTGGTTCAACAGACATTTTTAAACCAAGCCCTCCGTAGACTACCCTGACCCTGGTCTACAGGCTATTACGAAGGCTGGTTCAACAGACATTTTTAAACCAAGCCCTCCGTAGACTACCCTGACCCTGGTCTACAGGCTATTACGAAGGCTGGTTCAACAGACATTTTTAAACCAAGCCCTCCGTAGACTACCCTGACCTTGGTCTACAGGCTATTACGAAGGCTGGTTCAACAGACATTTTTAAACCAAGCACTCCGTAGACTACCCTGACCCTGGTCTACAGGCTATTATGAAGGCTGGTTCAACAGACATTTTTAAACCAAGCCCTCCGTAGACTACCCTGACCCTGGTCTACAGGCTATTACGAAGGCTGGTTCAACAGATATTTTTAAACCAAGCCCTCCGTAGACTACCCTGACCCTGGTCTACAGGCTATTACGAAGGCTGGTTCAACAGACATTTTTAAACCAAGCCCTCCGTAGACTACCCTGACCCTGGTCTACAGGCTATTACGAAGGCTGGTTCAGCAGACATTTTTAAACCAAACCCTCCGTAGACTACCCTGACCCTGGTCTACAGGCTATTACGAAGGCTGGTTCAACAGACATTTTTAAACCAAGCCCTCCGTAGACTACCCTGACCCTGGTCTACAGGCTATTACGAAGGCTGGTTCAACAGACATTTTTAAACCAAGCCCTCCGTAGACTACCCTGACCCTGGTCTACAGGCTATTGCGAAGGCTGGTTCAACAGACATTTTTAAACCAAGCCCTCCGTAGACTACCATGACCCTGGTCTACAGGCTATTACGAAGGCTGGTTCAACAGACATTTTTAAACCAAGCCCTCCGTAGACTACCCTGACCCTGGTCTACAGGCTATTACGAAGGCTGGTTCTACAGACATTTTTAAACCAAGCCCTCCGTAGACTACCCTGACCCTGGTCTACAGGCTATTACGAAGGCTGGTTCAACAGACATTTTTAAACCAAGCCCTCCGTAGACTACCCTGACCCTGGTCTATAGGCTATTACGAAGGCTGGTTCAACAGACATTTTTAAACCAAGCCCTCCGTAGACTACCCTGACCCTGGTCTACAGGCTATTACGAAGGCTGGTTCAGCAGACATTTTTAAACCAAGCCCTCCGTAGACTACCCTGACCCTGGTCTACAGGCTATTACGAAGGCTGGTTCAACAGACATTTTTAAACCAAGCCCTCCGTAGACTACCCTGACCCTGGTCTATAGGCTATTACGAAGGCTGGTTCAACAGACATTTTTAAACCAAACCCTCCGTAGACTACCCTGACCCTGGTCTACAGGCTATTACGAAGGCTGGTTCAACAGACATTTTTAAACCAAGCCCTCCGTAGACTACCCTGACCCTGGTCTACAGGCTATTACGAAGGCTGGTTCAACAGACATTTTTAAACCAAGCCCTCCGTAGACTACATTGACCCTGGTCTACAGGGTATTACGAAGCCTGGTTCAACAGACATTTTTAAACCAAGCCCTCCGTAGACTACCCTGACCCTGGTCTACAGGCTATTACGAAGGCTGGTTCAACAGACATTTTTAAACCAAGCCCTCCGTAGACTACCCTGACCCTGGTCTACAGGCTATTACGAAGGCTGGTTCAACAGACATTTTTAAACCAAGCCCTCTGTAGACTACCCTGACCCTGGTCTACAGGCTATTACGAAGGCTGGTTCAGCAGACATTTTTAAACCAAGCCCTCCGTAGACTACCCTGACCCTGGTCTACAGGCTATTACGAAGGCTGGTTCAACAGACATTTTTAAACCAAGCCCTCCGTAGACTACCCTGACCCTGGTCTACAGGCTATTACGAAGGCTGGTTCAACAGACATTTTTAAACCAAGCCCTCCGTAGACTACCCTGACCCTGGTCTACAGGCTATTACGAAGGCTGGTTCAACAGATATTTTTAAACCAAGCCCTCCGTAGACTACCCTGACCCTGGTCTACAGGCTATTACGAAGGCTGGTTCAACAGACATTTTTAAACCAAGCCCTCCGTAGACTACCCTGACCCTGGTCTACAGGCTATTACGAAGGCTGGTTCAATAGACATTTTTAAACCAAGCCCTCCGTAGACTACCTTGAGCCTGGTCTACAGGCTATTATGAAGGCTGGTTCAACAGACATTTTTAAACCAAGCCCTCCGTAGACTACCCTGACCCTGGTCTACAGGCTATTAAGAAGGCTGGTTCAACAGACATTTTTAAACCAAGCCCTCCGTAGACTACCCTGACCCTGGTCTACAGGCTATTACGAAGGCTGGTTCAACAGACATTTTTAAACCAAGCCCTCCGTAGACTACCCTGACCCTGGTCTACAGGCTATTACGAAGGCTGGTTCAACAGACATTTTTAAACCAAGCCCTCCGTTGACTACCCTGACCCTGGTCTACAGGCTATTAAGAAGGCTGGTTCAACAGACATTTTTAAACCAAGCACTCCGTAGACTACCCTGACCCTGGTCTACAGGCTATTACGAAGGCTGGTTCAACAGACATTTTTAAACCAAGCCCTCCGTAGACTACCCTGACCCTGGTCTACAGGCTATTACGAAGGCTGGTTCAATAGACATTTTTAAACCAAGCCCTCCGTAGACTACCTTGAGCCTGGTCTACAGGCTATTATGAAGGCTGGTTCAACAGACATTTTTAAACCAAGCCCTCCGTAGACTACCCTGACCCTGGTCTACAGGCTATTGCGAAGGCTGGTTCAACAGACATTTTTAAACCAAGCCCTCCGTAGACTACCCTGACCCTGGTCTACAGGCTATTACGAAGGCTGGTTCAACAGACATTTTTAAACCAAGCCCTCCGTAGACTACCCTGACCCTGGTCTACAGGCTATTACGAAGGCTGGTTCAACAGACATTTTTAAACCAAGCCCTCCGTAGACTACCCTGACCCTGGTCTATAGGCTATTACGAAGGCTGGTTCAACAGACATTTTTAAACCAAGCCCTCCGTAGACTACCCTGACCCTGGTCTACAGGCTATTACGAAGGCTGGTTCAACAGACATTTTTAAACCAAGCCCTCCGTAGACTACCCTGACCCTGGTCTACAGGCTATTACGAAGGCTGGTTCAACAGACATTTTTAAACCAAGCCGTCCGTAGACTACCCTGACCCTGGTCTACAGGCTATTACGAAGGCTGGTTCAACAGACATTTTTAAACCAAGCCCACCGTAGACTACCCTGACCCTGGTCTACAGGCTATTACGAAGGCTGGTTCAACAGACATTTTTAAACCAAGCCCTCCGTAGACTACCCTGACCCTGGTCTACAGGCTATTACGAAGGCTGGTTCAACAGACATTTTTAAACCAAGCCCTCCGTAGACTACCCTGACCCTGGTCTACAGGCTATTACGAAGGCTGGTTCAACAGACATTTTTAAACCAAGCCCTCCGTAGACTACCCTGACCCTGGTCTACAGGCTATTACGAAGGCTGGTTCAACAGACATTTTTAAACCAAGCCCTCCGTAGACTACCCTGACGCTGGTCTACAGGCTATTACGAAGGCTGGTTCAACAGACATTTTTAAACCAAGCCCTCCGTAGACTACCCTGACCCTGGTCTACAGGCTATTACGAAGGCTGGTTCAACAGACATTTTTAAACCAAGCCCTCCGTAGACTACCCTGACCCTGGTCTACAGGCTATTACGAAGGCTGGTTCAACAGACATTTTTAAACCAAGCCCTCCGTAGACTACCCTGACCCTGGTCTACAGGCTATTAAGAAGGCTGGTTCAACAGACATTTTTAAACCAAGCCCTCCGTAGACTACCCTGACCCTGGTCTACAGGCTATTACGAAGGCTGGTTCAACAGACATTTCTAAACTAAGCCCTCCGTAGACTACCCTGACCCTGGTCTACAGGCTATTACGAAGGCTGGTTCAACAGACATTTTTAAACCAAGCCCTCCGTAGACTACCCTGACCCTGGTCTACAGGCTATTACGAAGGCTGGTTCAACAGACATTTTTAAACCAAGCCCTCCGTAGACTACCCTGACCCTGGTCTATAGGCTATTACGAAGGCTGGTTCAACAGACATTTTTAAACCAAGCCCTCCGTAGACTACCCTGACCCTGGTCTACAGGCTATTACGAAGGCTGGTTCAACAGACATTTTTAAACCAAGCCCTCCGTAGACTACCCTGACCCTGGTCTACAGGCTATTACGAAGGCTGGTTCAGCAGACATTTTTAAACCAAGCCCTCCGTAGACTACCCTGACCCTGGTCTACAGGCTATTACGAAGGCTGGTTCAACAGACATTTTTAAACCAAGCCCTCCGTAGACTACCCTGACCCTGGTCTAAAGGCTATTACGAAGGCTGGTTCAACAGATATTTTTAAACCAAGCCCTCCGTAGACTACCCTGACCCTGGTCTACAGGCTATTACGAAGGCTGGTTCAACAGACATTTTTAAACCAAGCCCTCCGTAGACTACCCTGACCCTGGTATACAGGCTATTACGAAGGCTGGTTCAGCAGACATTTTTAAACCAAGCCCTCCGTAGACTACCCTGACCCTGGTCTACAGGCTATTACGAAGGCTGGTTCAACAGACATTTTTAAACCAAGCCCTACGTACACTACCCTGACCCTGGTCTACGGGCTATTACGAAGGCTGGTTCAACAGACATTTTTAAACCAAGCCCTCCGTAGACTACCCTGACCCTGGTCTACAGGCTATTACGAAGGCTGGTTCAACAGACATTTTTAAACCAAGCCCTCCGTACACTACCCTGACCCTGGTCTATATTCTATTACGAAGGCTGGTTCAACAGACATTTTTAAACCAAGCCCTCCGTAGACTACCCTGACCCTGGTCTACAGGCTATTACGAAGGCTGGTTCAACAGACATTTTTAAACCAAGCCCTCCGTAGACTACCCTGACCCTGGTCTACAGGCTATTATGAAGGCTGGTTCAACAGACATTTTTAAACCAAGCCCTCCGTAGACTACCCTGACCCTGGTCTACAGGCTATTACGAAGGCTGGTTCAACAGACATTTTTAAACCAAGCCCTCCGTAGACTACCCTGACCCTGGTCTACAGGCTATTACGAAGGCTGGTTCAACAGACATTTTTAAACCAAGCCCTCCGTAGACTACCCTGACCCTGGTCTACAGGCTATTACGAAGGCTGGTTCAACAGACATTTTTAAACCAAGCCCTCCGTAGACTACCCTGACCCTGGTCTACAGGCTATTACGAAGGCTGGTTCAACAGACATTTTTAAACCAAGCCCTCCGTAGACTACCCTGACCCTGGTCTACAGGCTATTACGAAGGCTGGTTCAACAGACATTTTTAAACCAAGCCCTCCGTAGACTACCCTGACCCTGGTCTACAGGCTATTACGAAGGCTGGTTCAACAGACATTTTTAAACCAAGCCCTCCGTAGACTACCCTGACCCTGGTCTACAGGCTATTACGAAGGCTGGTTCAACAGACACTTTTAAACCAAGCCCTCCGTAGACTACCCTGACCCTGGTCTACAGGCTATTACGAAGGCTGGTTCAACAGACATTTTTAAACCAAGCCCTCCGTAGACTACCCTGACCCTGGTCTACAAGCTATTACGAAGGCTGGTTCAACAGACATTTTTAAACCAAGCCCTCCGTAGACTACCCTGACCCTGGTCTACAGGCTATTACGAAGGCTGGTTCAACAGACATTTTTAAACCAAGCCCTCCGTAGACTACCCTGACCCTGGTCTACAGGCTATTACGAAGGCTGGTTCAACAGACATTTTTAAACCAAGCCGTCCGTAGACTACCCTGACCCTGGTCTACAGGCTATTACGAAGGCTGGTTCAACAGACATTTTTAAACCAAGCCCACTGTAGACTACCCTGACCCTGGTCTACAGGCTATTACGAAGGCTGGTTCAACAGACATTTTTAAACCAAGCCCTCCGTAGACTACCCTGACCCTGGTCTACAGGCTATTACGAAGGCTGGTTCAACAGACATTTTTAAACCAAGCCCTCCGTAGACTACCCTGACCCTGGTCTACAGGCTATTACGAAGGCTGGTTCAACAGACATTTTTAAACCAAGCCCTCCGTAGACTACCCTGACCCTGGTCTACAGGCTATTACGAAGGCTGGTTCAACAGACATTTTTAAACCAAGCCCTCCGTACACTACCCTGACCCTGGTCTATAGGCTTTTACGAAGGCTGGTTCAACAGACATTTTTAAACCAAGCCCTCCGTAGACTACCCTGACCCTGGTCTACAGGCTATTACGAAGGCTGGTTCAACAGACATTTTTAAACCAAGCCCTCCGTAGACTACCCTGACCCTGGTCTACAGGCTATTATGAAGGCTGGTTCAACAGACATTTTTAAACCAAGCCCTCCGTAGACTACCCTGACCCTGGTCTACAGGCTATTACGAAGGCTGGTTCAACAGACATTTTTAAACTAAGCCCTCCGTAGACTACCCTGACCCTGGTCTACAGGCTATTACGAAGGCTGGTTCAACAGACATTTTTAAACCAAGCCCTCCGTAGACTACCCTGACCCTGGTCTACAGGCTATTACGAAGGCTGGTTCAACAGACATTTTTAAACCAAGCCCTCCGTAGACTACCCTGACCCTGGTCTACAGGCTATTACGAAGGCTGGTTCAACAGACATTTTTAAACCAAGCCCTCCGTAGACTACCCTGACCCTGGTCTACAGGCTATTACGAAGGCTGGTTCAACAGACATTTTTAAACCAAGCCCTCCGTAGACTACCCTGACCCTGGTCTACAGGCTATTACGAAGGCTGGTTCAACAGACATTTTTAAACCAAGCCCTCCGTAGACTACCCTGACCCTGGTCTACAGGCTATTACGAAGGCTGGTTCAACAGACAGTTTTAAACCAAGCCGTCCGTAGACTACCCTGACCCTGGTCTACAGGCTATTACGAAGGCTGGTTCAACAGACATTTTTAAACCAAGCCCTCCGTAGACTACCCTGACCCTGGTCTACAGGCTATTACGAAGGCTGGTTCAACAGACATTTTTAAACCAAGCCCTCCGTAGACTACCCTGACCCTGGTCTACAGGCTATTACGAAGGCTGGTTCAACAGACATTTTTAAACCAAGCCCTCCGTAGACTACCCTGACCCAGGTCTACAGGCTATTACGAAGGCTGGTTCAACAGACATTTTTAAACCAAGCCCTCCGTAGACTACCCTGACCCTGGTCTACAGGCTATTACGAAGGATGGTTCAACAGACATTTTTAAACCAAGCCCTCCGTAGACTACCCTGACCCTGGTCTACAGGCTATTACGAAGGCTGGTTCAACAGACATTTTTAAACCAAGCCCTCCGTAGACTACCCTGACCCTGGTCTACAGGCTATTACGAAGGCTGGTTCAACAGACATTTTTAAACCAAGCCGTCCGTAGACTACCCTGACCCTGGTCTACAGGCTATTACGAAGGCTGGTTCAACAGACATTTTTAAACCAAGCCCTCCGTAGACTACCCTGACCCTGGTCTACAGGCTATTACGAAGGCTGGTTCAACAGACATTTTTTAAACCAAGCCCTCCGTAGACTACCCTGACCCTGGTCTACAGGCTATTACGAAGGCTGGTTCAACAGACATTTTTAAACCAAGCCCTCCGTAGACTACCCTGACCCTGGTCTACAGGCTATTACGAAGACTGGTTCCACAGACATTTTTAAACCAAGACCTCCGTAGACTACCCTGACCCTGGTCTACAGGCTATTACGAAGGCTGGTTCAACAGACATTTTTAAACCAAGCCCTCCGTAGAATACTCTGACCCTGGTCTACAGGCTATTACGAAGGCTGGTTCAACAGACATTTTTAAACCAAGCCCTCCGTAGACTACCCTGACCCTGGTCTACATGCTATTCCGAAGGCTGGTTCAACAGACATTTTTAAACCAAGCCCTCCGTAGACTACCCTGACCCTGGTCTACAGGCTATTACGAAGGCTGGTTCAACAGACATTTTTAAACCAAGCCATCCGTAGACTACCCTGACCTTGGTCTACAGGCTATTACGAAGGCTGGTTCAACAGACATTTTTAAACCAAGCCCTCCGTAGACTACCCTGACCCTGGTCTACAGGCTATTATGAAAGCTGGTTCAACAGACATTTTTAAACCAAGCCCTCCGTAGACTACCCTGACCCTGGTCTACAGGCTATTACGAAGGCTGGTTCAACAGATATTTTTAAACCAAGCCCTCCGTAGACTACCCTGACCCTGGTCTACAGGCTATTACGAAGGCTGGTTCAGCAGACATTTTTAAACCAAGCCCTCGGTAGACTACCCTGACCCTGGTCTACAGGCTATTACGAAGGCTGGTTCAACAGACATTTTTAAACCAAGCCCTCCATAGACTACCCTGACCCTGGTCTATAGGCTATTACGAAGGCTGGTTCAACAGACATTTTTAAACCAAGCCCTCCGTAGACTACCCTGACCCTGGTCTACAGGCTATTACGAAGGCTGGTTCAACAGACATTTTTAAACCAAGCCCTCCGTAGACTACCCTGACCCTGGTCTACAGGCTATTACGAAGGCTGGTTCAACAGACATTTTTAAACCAAGCCCTCCGTAGACTACATTGACCCTGGTCTACAGGCTATTACGAAGCCTGGTTCAACAGACATTTTTAAACCAAGCCCTCCGTAGACTACCCTGACCCTGGTCTACAGGCTATTACGAAGGCTGGTTCAACAGACATTTTTAAACCAAGCCCTCCGTAGACTACCCTGACCCTGGTCTACAAGCTATTACGAAGGCTGGTTCAACAGACATTTTTAAACCAAGCCCTCCGTAGACTACCCTGACTCTGGTCTACAGGCTATTACGAAGGCTGGTTCAACAGACATTTTTAAACCAAGCCCTCCGTAGACTACCCTGACCCTGGTCTACAGGCTATTACGAAGGCTGGTTCAACAGACATTTTTAAACCAAGCCGTCCGTAGACTACCCTGACCCTGGTCTACAGGCTATTACGAAGGCTGGTTCAACAGACATTTTTAAACCAAGCCCACTGTAGACTACCCTGAACCTGGTCTACAGGCTATTACGAAGGCTGGTTCAACAGACATTTTTAAACCAAGCCCTCCGTAGACTACCCTGACCCTGGTCTACAGGCTATTACGAAGGCTGGTTCAACAGACATTTTTAAACCAAGCCCTCCGTAGACTACCCTGACCCTGGTCTACAGGCTATTACGAAGGCTGGTTCAACAGACATTTTTAAACCAAGCCCTCCGTAGACTACCCTGACCCTGGTCTACAGGCTATTACGAAGGCTGGTTCAACAGACATTTTTAAACCAAGCCCTCCGTACACTACCCTGACCCTGGTCTATAGGCTATTACGAAGGCTGGTTCAACAGACATTTTTAAACCAAGCCCTCCGTAGACTACCCTGACCCTGGTCTACAGGCTATTACGAAGGCTGGTTCAACAGACATTTTTAAACCAAGCCCTCCGTAGACTACCCTGACCCTGGTCTACAGGCTATTATGAAGGCTGGTTCAACAGACATTTTTAAACCAAGCCCTCCGTAGACTACCCTGACCCTGGTCTACAGGCTATTACGAAGGCTGGTTCAACAGACATTTTTAAACCAAGCCCTCCGTAGACTACCCTGACCCTGGTCTACAGGCTATTACGAAGGCTGGTTCAACAGACATTTTTAAACTAAGCCCTCCGTAGACTACCCTGACCCTGGTCTACAGGCTATTACGAAGGCTGGTTCAACAGACATTTTTAAACCAAGCCCTCCGTAGACTACCCTGACCCTGGTCTACAGGCTATTACGAAGGCTGGTTCAACAGACATTTTTAAACCAAGCCCTCCGTAGACTACCCTGACCCTGGTCTACAGGCTATTACGAAGGCTGGTTCAACAGACATTTTTAAACCAAGCCCTCCGTAGACTACCCTGACCCTGGTCTACAGGCTATTACGAAGGCTGGTTCAACAGACATTTTTAAACCAAGCCCTCCGTAGACTACCCTGACCCTGGTCTACAGGCTATTACGAAGGCTGGTTCAACAGACATTTTTAAACCAAGCCCTCCGTAGACTACCCTGACCCTGGTCTACAGGCTATTACGACGGCTGGTTCAACAGACAGTTTTAAACCAAGCCGTCCGTAGACTACCCTGACCCTGGTCTACAGGCTATTACGAAGGCTGGTTCAACAGACATTTTTAAACCAAGCCCTCCGTAGACTACCCTGACCCTGGTCTACAGGCTATTACGAAGGCTGGTTCAACAGACATTTTTAAACCAAGCCCTCCGTAGACTACCCTGACCCTGGTCTACAGGCTATTACGAAGGCTGGTTCAACAGACATTTTTAAACCAAGCCCTCCGTAGACTACCCTGACCCAGGTCTACAGGCTATTACGAAGGCTGGTTCAACAGACATTTTTAAACCAAGCCCTCCGTAGACTACCCTGACCCTGGTCTACAGGCTATTACGAAGGATGGTTCAACAGACATTTTTAAACCAAGCCCTCCGTAGACTACCCTGACCCTGGTCTACAGGCTATTACGAAGGCTGGTTCAACAGACATTTTTAAACCAAGCCCTCCGTAGACTACCCTGACCCTGGTCTACAGGCTATTACGAAGGCTGGTTCAACAGACATTTTTAAACCAAGCCGTCCGTAGACTACCCTGACCCTGGTCTACAGGCTATTACGAAGGCTGGTTCAACAGACATTTTTAAACCAAGCCCTCCGTAGACTACCCTGACCCTGGTCTACAGGCTATTACGAAGGCTGGTTCAACAGACATTTTTTAAACCAAGCCCGCCGTAGACTACCCTGACCCTGGTCTACAGGCTATTACGAAGGCTGGTTCAACAGACATTTTTAAACCAAGCCCTCCGTAGACTACCCTGACCCTGGTCTACAGGCTATTACGAAGACTGGTTCCACAGACATTTTTAAACCAAGACCTCCGTAGACTACCCTGACCCTGGTCTACAGGCTATTACGAAGGCTGGTTCAACAGACATTTTTAAACCAAGCCCTCCGTAGAATACTCTGACCCTGGTCTACAGGCTATTACGAAGGCTGGTTCAACAGACATTTTTAAATCAAGCCCTCCGTAGACTACCCTGACCCTGGTCTACATGCTATTCCGAAGGCTGGTTCAACAGACATTTTTAAACCAAGCCCTCCGTAGACTACCCTGACCCTGGTCTACAGGCTATTACGAAGGCTGGTTCAACAGACATTTTTAAACCAAGCCATCCGTAGACTACCCTGACCTTGGTCTACAGGCTATTACGAAGGCTGGTTCAACAGACATTTTTAAACCAAGCCCTCCGTAGACTACCCTGACCCTGGTCTACAGGCTATTATGAAAGCTGGTTCAACAGACATTTTTAAACCAAGCCCTCCGTAGACTACCCTGACCCTGGTCTACAGGCTATTACGAAGGCTGGTTCAACAGATATTTTTAAACCAAGCCCTCCGTAGACTACCCTGACCCTGGTCTACAGGCTATTACGAAGGCTGGTTCAGCAGACATTTTTAAACCAAGCCCTCGGTAGACTACCCTGACCCTGGTCTACAGGCTATTACGAAGGCTGGTTCAACAGACATTTTTAAACCAAGCCCTCCATAGACTACCCTGACCCTGGTCTATAGGCTATTACGAAGGCTGGTTCAACAGACATTTTTAAACCAAGCCCTCCGTAGACTACCCTGACCCTGGTCTACAGGCTATTACGAAGGCTGGTTCAACAGACATTTTTAAACCAAGCCCTCCGTAGACTACCCTGACCCTGGTCTACAGGCTATTACGAAGGCTGGTTCAACAGACATTTTTAAACCAAGCCGTCCGTAGACTACCCTGACCCTGGTCTACAGGCTATTACGAAGGCTGGTTCAACAGACATTTTTAAACCAAGCCCTCCGTAGACTACCCTGACCCTGGTCTACAGGCTATTACGAAGGCTGGTTCAACAGACATTTTTTAAACCAAGCCCTCCGTAGACTACCCTGACCCTGGTCTACAGGCTATTACGAAGGCTGGTTCAACAGACATTTTTAAACCAAGCCCTCCGTAGACTACCCTGACCCTGGTCTACAGGCTATTACGAAGACTGGTTCCACAGACATTTTTAAACCAAGACCTCCGTAGACTACCCTGACCCTGGTCTACAGGCTATTACGAAGGCTGGTTCAACAGACATTTTTAAACCAAGCCCTCCGTAGAATACTCTGACCCTGGTCTACAGGCTATTACGAAGGCTGGTTCAACAGACATTTTTAAACCAAGCCCTCCGTAGACTACCCTGACCCTGGTCTACATGCTATTCCGAAGGCTGGTTCAACAGACATTTTTAAACCAAGCCCTCCGTAGACTACCCTGACCCTGGTCTACAGGCTATTACGAAGGCTGGTTCAACAGACATTTTTAAACCAAGCCATCCGTAGACTACCCTGACCTTGGTCTACAGGCTATTACGAAGGCTGGTTCAACAGACATTTTTAAACCAAGCCCTCCGTAGACTACCCTGACCCTGGTCTACAGGCTATTATGAAAGCTGGTTCAACAGACATTTTTAAACCAAGCCCTCCGTAGACTACCCTGACCCTGGTCTACAGGCTATTACGAAGGCTGGTTCAACAGATATTTTTAAACCAAGCCCTCCGTAGACTACCCTGACCCTGGTCTACAGGCTATTACGAAGGCTGGTTCAGCAGACATTTTTAAACCAAGCCCTCGGTAGACTACCCTGACCCTGGTCTACAGGCTATTACGAAGGCTGGTTCAACAGACATTTTTAAACCAAGCCCTCCATAGACTACCCTGACCCTGGTCTATAGGCTATTACGAAGGCTGGTTCAACAGACATTTTTAAACCAAGCCCTCCGTAGACTACCCTGACCCTGGTCTACAGGCTATTACGAAGGCTGGTTCAACAGACATTTTTAAACCAAGCCCTCCGTAGACTACCCTGACCCTGGTCTACAGGCTATTACGAAGGCTGGTTCAACAGACATTTTTAAACCAAGCCCTCCGTAGACTACATTGACCCTGGTCTACAGGCTATTACGAAGCCTGGTTCAACAGACATTTTTAAACCAAGCCCTCCGTAGACTACCCTGACCCTGGTCTACAGGCTATTACGAAGGCTGGTTCAACAGACATTTTTAAACCAAGCCCTCCGTAGACTACCCTGACCCTGGTCTACAGGCTATTACGAAGGCTGGTTCAACAGACATTTTTAACAACAGCAAAGTTTCCTTTTTCATCCTGTTGATTTTACGATATCATGCATCCGACTCTTGTTGTTGTTTACGAAAAACAACAGTTATTTTTGGGGGGGGGTTTGATTTGATAAAGCAAACTTATATGAATGATTCACCGTCCTGGCTCGTGGTCCAGCTTGCATGCGGTGCAATTTAGGAGCCATCTGCAATCTCTGGAGAAGTATGAATGCCATCTGTAAAGGGGTTCCACTATGTTTATAAAGCATTATATTTGGGAGCAGTATAACAGTGAGCGGACAGTCTCTTTATTTTGGATATTTGTCCAGCTTCTGTGAAAAGTTTTCATAAAAGCCTTCATTTTCTGCATTGCCTTAATATTATATGCACAGACTGTGCAACTATGGTACCTCTATCTGTATTCATCCTGTTTAAAACAAGCTGCTGTTTTGTTTTGATGCGAATTTGATTTGAATGATTCACTCTCTTTTTAAGCCTTATCAATAGTGAATTTATTACTTGCTTATTGACAACATTTGGCATGTCCATGGCTCAGACATGGCAGACATAATGCAATTTACAGTAGGCCTGGCTCCTAATGTATGTCAGGGCGAATGCTGTGTTTAACAATATACTTAGATATTGAATCCATGCAATTAGGCTTTTTACAATGCAGACTGCAGCTCTGACGTTACATAAAATTGTGTTTTTATCAAAAACGACTGATTTTAGCACCCAATGAATAGCCCGCAAGTACACACAGCATTGTTCTGTGTGATTGTGAGCTATTCTTTGGGTGCTGAAATACATTGTTTTTTTAATAAAAACTTTATTTTATGTGACGTCAGAGCTGCAGTCCGCCCACACTTGTCGCTGCTCAACTCCATTGTAAAACATGGAGTTGAGTTTAGCCAGTAAGTTAAAATAGAGCTCTAGATTGAATACTGACAGGCATCATCATTCTGCTAATTCTGACCTAATCTGTTGAATCATCAATATATTGGGCACTTCTATGAAGAGCCAGACTTGCTTGAAGACAAATAACAGTTATTTATGTGGTCCTGGGTTGAGTGGTCTAAAGAACAGACAGTAGTAAAGATAACACACCCAGATAGGCTAGAGAGTAAACCAGGATAGGACAAGGACCAGACCCTGTTAGGAGGAAGGACAGCCAGACCTCAGAAAGAACAGAGCTTACTAGAGGAGACAACATCAGAAGAAAAAGCTGAGAAACACAGCATGTAGCAGCACAGAAAAGGGGGATTGGCTAAAGGGATTTACGCTTGTGGGGGTCAGAGGTGAGGAGGGGTTGGTCAGAGGTGAGGAGGGGTTGGTCAGAG